>NW_017298918.1:742899-746110 GCF_001594075.2 Trachymyrmex cornetzi
TATATATGCAAGTACATATATAGTATATATTAGTAATTCAAGATTGAATTATTTAAAGCAACGAAGATCCAGTTCCGACCGTAATAGGCAGTTACATTTCTAGTATTTATTATACATTTATTACATGTTTATTACGATATAAATAAATTATTTGAATTAAACATCGCGTTTCTTGTACAAATATAAATAATATTAATGAAGAACAAGTAGAAAATAGGGAAACAGTTATGTTAATAAAAAAAATAATTAAATGTTCTTTCTAATAAATAACAAAATTTTAGTATTTCATGTTCAGTAGTAAAATTGTTGAACCTGAAATATGATATATGGCTATATGCAATATAAGTATCAGGGATAGAAATTTTTACTTTTTATAATTTATTATATTGATTTGGCAATAACATTGCAACTTTTTATGATGGTAACAATAACTAATTAAAAGCTAAGATTGGGAAGGTTACTTTTAAAAAGTAATTTGTCACTACGGATTATTTATTGAAACAAGTAACTTACTATGTTTGTTGTAACGCGTTCAAACATTACTTTAATTGTTATTTTAACTGGTTATAAATTGTGAATATCTTTTTCCTAATAAATAACACGTGATGACAACGAGTTCTTTTTTAAAATATCTTTTTCTCAATATTTAGTTTTTAATTAATCATAAAACATTGCACTGTCATTATCAAATCCTTATCATAACATGTAACGATTAAAGTAACGGCATTACTTACTTTCCATCAATATAATGAAATATACATCCATATACATATATTCCATTCAAAAATAACGGTTTTCACACAATTATGAGTAATATAAATGTAACGTTAAGTACAAATAAACATTTTACAACTTTTCAATTTTTTCATACTATATATGAATAAAGATCCATTAATTACTTTGACATTAACAGATCATATTTTGGCTCTTTCTTTTCCTAGAAATGAGACAGATCGCACTTTGGATCTTTCTCTACGCAGAGATGTACAAGATGATGTTTCGGATCTTTCAGTCCATGATATAGATATAGAAGAATGTTTATCATTTTCTAGCCAATCATCATCTGTAGCATCTTTTGACATACACTTTTGCAAAGAAGTTTTCGATCTTTTTACGAAGGAATAACTTATGATACATTATTTGAATTAATGATATTAATTATTGATAATGTATGAACGAGCTGAATATTATGAAAGGTTTAATTTTTAGTTCAAATCTACTTTTGTGACTCGTGTAATATTACACAAGATACTATAATAATTCTTCTAGGCGTAATTTTGCAAATATTTTATATTAATAAATTATCTAAATTAAGTGTTAAGTGGTACTTATATATTCGACATGTAATTTGAGCTGAATGGATATTATCTTAAGTACAATTTATGAGACATACACATGAAAATATTTAAAGGGGATGCATCAAGTAAGATATTTAATTTTATTTAATAACAGTAAATTAAAATATAAATCTAAATTTATGATATAAATATGGTTCTAATCAAATAAAGGAGAACAAATACGTTAAATAAGCAACTATACATCAACTACTGATAAAAATGATAACAGAAAATTTAATATAAATTACTAATTTTTTGCGTAATACAATAAATAATATATATTAAAAATAGGAAATTTATAAAAACATACTTACTATGAAATACCTATAATTTTACACAACCTATCAAAGCGTTGTTATATAGTATATAATATAATGAATGAATTATATAATATAATGAATGTATCCCTCGATCTCCTTTATGATTCTACCCTAATATCTATAATTTACATTTATATCTTGGTATGAGAGAGAATTGTATCAGAGAGAAGTAATTTTAAGGTTTTCGTTTATATTTGTAATATTTACCAAGGAATTTATGTTTTTGGTTATACTGTAAAGATAATAGAATATTCCATGATTCAGTTCGCATAATAGGTTTTTTTAGCGATTTCTTGGTATATATACTAAGGTTGTTATCAGGAGTGCACCGGGTATCAGACGATGTATGAATTCAATACAGTTTAAAAATAATTTCATACTCTGATGTAATATATTATATGTAATAGACGAGATATAGAAAGGAAGAGACGTGAATCATAAGGCTCTGTTACTAATGAATAAATCCGCAAGAATATTTTGGTACAATTTAATTACGAGAATTACGCTAAAAAAACGTATAATAACGTTCCTTTATGTATCTCGATAATATGCATTTTATCTAAGTTATGAATCTTCTATGTATCAATCACACATAAAATGGAAATATTAAATCATTAATTAAATCACATATGCGAAATAGACAGCGTGTACAGTATTGCAAGAAATTAGAAGAAAAATCGAAGGAAAAATATTGAAGAAAATAACATGGTATCGTTTTATATATATACAATATCAATAAAGAATAATGAAGTTACTGAATAAACGACCGAATAAATTGAAAATCTTTGACTAGTAAACACAACAATTTATTTTTAATTTGTTATAATATATTTTTAAACATATAAAAATTAATTAATGAATAACCTGTTTGCAATATATCTTTAAAATTAATTAATTTTAGATGAAACCGATACTTACATAAAAAAATTTATATCACCTTTTTATCTAGTTATCAATATATTGCATTGTTTAAATCTCTATTTATATTTTTTACCTATTAATTATCCTCTCTATCATAAGTGGGATTATCATTTGTACTGTTTCCAAAATATATGTACTTTGGTTGAGGCTGCGAAACAGTGCATTTTTTCTTTTCATTTACTAAAACCAAATGTACTCTTTTTTAAAAGATATACCAACTGGAGATAAAATTAAAAAAAATTTTTATATTTAAAAACAAAAGTACAGAAATTGATTACGTTTTTTCGATTAACAATCTAATTCAAATATATTTTTGGAAAGCATGTACGCAAATGCGGAGATGTTAAAAAAAATGTCACCGAATAAATAGATAGATTATTTTCAAGAATGTGAATATGGTAAACATTTGAGCTCCGAAATTTTGAATATATGTTCTTTCTTTTTTTGCATTCCCAAGCCATAACGATAATATGGAAAGCTTCAATCTCATAAACGCTTATTATTATCAAGAACAGAAATAGGCCGACTATATTGACTCCATTAAAAAATTGTTAATTACAATTTCTGTTCAGTAGAATTTTATTAATTTCAAACTATTTAATTGATTATAGTTTTACAATTATTACAAGATAG
>NW_017298918.1:746325-750200 GCF_001594075.2 Trachymyrmex cornetzi
GTTGAAATTCTTATTCTCTGTTCTCTGTTCCCTGTTCCTTTTATTATGCGGAGCCCCTTACTGTGTCCGATATTAGGTACCACTTACTAATCTCTCGAAATTGTATACTAAAGTTTAACGTTAATTTAAGTCAACTATTATGGTAATATCGATTAGGGTAAGGTTGCCGAAATCGCACCACTTTTCATATAAAGGCTTATAACTCGGAAAGTAAGAAGGATATTCTCAATTTTTTTGCGGCGTAATAAACTGCAAGCTTTTCCCTTTCATATGTAATTTTTTCAGATTTTTTTTCTATCATTATAATATTTTAAATGAAAATTTTTTACATATTTGTAAATAGTGCGATTTTGGAAATACATTGCCTAAATCGCACCATAGGTTATTGAAATCGCACTTCTATTACAATATACATTTATAATATATATTTTTACATAATAAAAAAAGAAATAAAGTGTAAAAAATATAAGAAATATGATTAATGATGGAAATGGAGGGGGGATAGAGAAAATAAATAAAAAACTTAAAATCTAAACTTTATGTATTGAAAAATTAAACTCAAATTCTTTTGAAATACAATGTGGTTAATGTGCCCTTTTTTTGTACAAAACATTGCACGGTAGCTTTCATTTTTACATAAGTATGCTTTTTAACTATGTAGAGGTTATGGTTATGTCGCACCGACATGCATTGTGGTTATGCGTCCCGTGTTGCCATATGCGCGGTGCGATTTAGGCCACTACATTGTGGTGCGATTTAGGGAACAGTAGCATTTTGTAAAACTTTATTTATTTAATTTACAAACAAGATTGTTAAAAAAATTTTAATTCAATTAATCTAATTCTAATAGTGTTCCAAATACGACAAATTGTAGAAAAGTAGATTATTTAACTTACATTTTTTATATTTCTGCTATGAAATATGTTGAAAAACAGCAACGTTATCACGATTTTTTTATTTACATAAATAACGAGGCTCCTACTGCATTTCATCACAAATGTAACGCAGCAGCGTTGAAATACCTTGTAGTTTGTAAATAATCCATAAGAAAGTGTGTGAATAAAATAACTGATTTTTTAGGCGAGATAGTGCGATCTAGGAGCCGGTGCGATATCGGCAACCTTACCCTATTTTGTTGCTTTCTTTTGATTTCTTATATTGTTAACTTATAAATAACGCAGAGATAAAAAGAATAAGATATTATTTCATTTATTTACTTAAGAGAAACCTTAAGCGTCCGGCACTAGCTGAACTCCCCCTATATACCTACTTATTAAGCAAATGTCACAACTTGACGATTCTAGACGATGACCAATGAATTGAACTATGAAATGATAAAAAGGATTTCCGTTTCAAAAACTTTTGTCGTTCATGACCTAAATTCCACACTATAGGTTAGTATTAATTATATACTATAATTCCGAAAAAGAATTTCCAAAACTGTAAAAGTAATATAAGCAAACTCAATCTACAAATATTATTGCGATTAATCGAAAAAACAGACTACCTTAACATCCCCCTTCACTAGTGATCTCTCATGAATATTTGTTGCAGAAACGTACTTGTATGTACATTCTATTCGCGATAATTTTAATTTTCTGTCTTTAATTTTATTTTTATGTTAATATAAAAAAATTCTAATCACTAATTGACATTTCATATTTACAAAGTTGTGTTAATAAATATTGCCAAGAAAAATTATGTTCTAGAAATTTTATTTTAGTACAACAATAATGGGCTCCAAATAATTACTATTAGAATGATATGAGTTACAGAATGTTAAAGAGTCAACTGCAGAACTTGTCGCGTAAAATTATTTATATATCATATTATTAAATATGATATTATTAAATATTGTTACAATCACATTTATAAAATATTTAATGGAAACGTTGATGAAATTTATGTAAAATTAATACATGAAAATATTGATGTAAGTTTTTGCTCTTATTGGGAGTCCTGACAATAAAAGAAATTTTTTTTAACTACCGGAGTTGGGACTACGCGCTTTACATTGCTCATATCGAAAACAACCTGTAAATTTCAATCGAAAACAGGGATTATTTGGAACTCATTATTTAAAAAATAGTTTATGTAAAAAATTAAAAAATAAAAATATTAAGACGACGCCCAAAATCTTCTTTGCACAAAAACGCTTTCTTATATAATATGTCAGCGGCGGTATGTCTTGCTTATGTACTAACAAATAACGCTATAGATGGAAAGTGAGATTCAATTAAAGCTAAAATTGTATTAATATGTAAAGAAAGACAACAAGAAAATTTTTCATATTTTATCATTTAAAAAAAAATATAATTATTATAAATAGAGCTGCATTGATGATTATTGAATAGCGCTATACGATTTGTACATACATCGTATAGGTAAGTAGATTCAAATTACACACATACATCAATATTTATATTCGGTCAAAGAACCGTACCTCTGTTTTGGACTTTCTATAAGCAGTTTCTTCAAAAGCGTCTGTGGTATCGTT
This sequence comes from Trachymyrmex cornetzi, assembly GCF_001594075.2. Classification (NCBI taxonomy): domain Eukaryota; kingdom Metazoa; phylum Arthropoda; class Insecta; order Hymenoptera; family Formicidae; genus Trachymyrmex; species Trachymyrmex cornetzi. Next base: position 748,823 of record NW_017298918.1, read on the forward strand.
TCTATACCTTCTGTGATTAGTAACGAATATTCCGTAACACAAAACGGATACAATGGCAGAACAAGGAGCAACATGTTGCAGTGATATATTCCCGGTTCGTCGGTGGATACGTAGACATTATACAAAAATACCAGGAAGACGAACGGCAAACTGCAAACATTGTCCGGACGAAGTAAAAATTCGACCCCAGTTTATCTTACACGATCACTTGGTAAAGGCACATTCAAACGAATTAACAGAAGACGAAAAGAAAGATAAACTTTTACATTGGGTATGGGATCATTTTACTATAATAGACACACAGTATGCGACATGTAAAATACTCGTATGTTGCTCAGAACTTAAGCGCGATCTTATTCCGAACTTAAGTCGACACTTAAAAAATGAACACGGGTAAGTACTGTAAAGGTCATCAAAAATAGATATTGAAGAATATAAAATTGGTAGTAATAAATAAATAACATCTAAAAAATGTAATGGTTAAAACAAGTATTGAACAAGGCATTTTTCGAAATATGTGTACTATACTATGTTTAGTATTCAGAAAGGTACAAATTAGTAAAATTCGTATATTTTAATTTTCACATAAAAATAATCAGATCTATGTAAGATATGTATTTTCCATATTGCTATGCAAGATCCCATCTCAATATCCAAATAATAAGTTAAAAAATCAGATCTATGTAAGATATGTATTTTCCATATTGCTATGCAAGATCCTATCTCAATATCCAAATAATAAGTTAAAAATTATAAAACAATACATATTTGACTGCATAAGGAAATAATATGCATAATACAATTGCAACTAACTTCTATCCATTTTTTTATTTTGTCATTCACTCTATATTTAAATGTAGGATATTACCTCCATGTACACATGATATGGATAATGTAAGTAGCGATGCAAACACGGAACAGACAGGAATTCTTGATAAGTAATTATTTATTATACATTTATTACATGTTTATTACGATATAAATAAATTATTTGAATTAAACATCGCGTTTCTTGTACAAATATAAATAATATTAATGAAGAACAAGTAGAAAATAGGGAAACAGTTATGTTAATAAAAAAAATAATTAAATGTTCTTTCTAATAAATAACAAAATTTTAGTATTTCATGTTCAGTAGTAAAATTGTTGAACCTGAAATATGATATATGGCTATATGCAATATAAGTATCAGGGATAGAAATTTTTACTTTTTATAATTTATTATATTGATTTGGCAATAACATTGCAACTTTTTATGATGGTAACAATAACTAATTAAAAGCTAAGATTGGGAAGGTTACTTTTAAAAAGTAATTTGTCACTACGGATTATTTATTGAAACAAGTAACTTACTATGTTTGTTGTAACGCGTTCAAAC
>NW_017298918.1:750501-753408 GCF_001594075.2 Trachymyrmex cornetzi
CATCATCTGTAGCATCTTTTGACATAGACTTTTGCAAAGAAGTTTTCGATCTTTTTACGAAGGAATAACTTATGGTACATTATTTGAATTAATGATATTAATTATTGATATTGTATAAACAAGCTGAATATTATGAAAGGTTTAACTTTTAGTTTAAATCTATTTTGTGACTCGTGTAATATTACACAAAATACTATAATAATTCTTCTAGGTGTAATTTTGCAAATATTTTATATTAACAGATTATCTAAATTAGGTGTTAAGTGGTACTTATTCGACATGTAATTTGAGCTGAATGGATATTATCTTAAATACAATTTATGAGACATACAGATGAAAATATTTAAACAGTAAATTAAAATATAAATCTAAATTTATGATATAAATATGGTTATAATCAAATAAAGGAGAACAAATAAGTTAAATAAGCAACTATACATCAATTACTGATAAAAGTGATAACAGAAAATTTAATATACATTATTAATTTTTTGCATATTACAATAAATAAAGTATGAGTTTTAAATGTAGACGCTAAGTAAACAACAATTAACTATATTAATTATGTAATGAATACATGATATTTGATTAATTGCATTTTTATTAATTATATATATATAACATAGGAAATTTATAAAAACATACCTACTATAAAATATCTATAATTTTACAAAACCTATGAAAGCGTTGTTATATAATATATAATATAATGAATGAATTAGATTTAATTTTTAAATCACATTATTCATGAAACGTGCACTCTCCTTATACTGATATATTTGTATATATTTGTATATTGACTTATATATTTTGTTTACGGCTATAGTCATAATGATTTGCTACTCGCTACAAAATATTTAAATATCGCTCGATCTCCTTTATGATTCTACCCTAATATCTATAATTTACTTTTATATCTTGGTTGCTATCAGAGAGAATTATATCAGAGAGAAGTAATTTTAAGGTTTTCGTTTATATATATATATATATTTGTAATATTTACCTAGGAATTTATGTTTTTGGTTATACTGTAAAGATAATAGAATATTCCATAATTCAGTTCGCATAATAGGTTTTTTTAGCGATTTTTTGGTACATGTACTAAGGTTGTTATCAGAAGTGCACCTGGTATCAGACGACGTATGAATTCAATACAGTTTAAAAATAATTTCATACTCTGACGTAATATATCATATAATAGTCGAACATAGAAAAAAAGTGACATGAATCATACGGCTCTGTTACTAATGAATAAATCCGCAAGAATATTTTGGTACAATTTAATTACCAGAATTATATTTAAAAAATTGTGTAATATTCCTTTATATATCTCGATAATATACATTTTATCTAAGTTATGTATCTTCTATGTATCAATCAAACTTAAAATGGAAAAATTAAATCATTAATTAAATCACATATGCGAAATAGACAGCGTATACAGTATTGCAAGAAATTAGAAGAAAAATCGAAGGAAAAATATTGAAAAAAATAACATAGTATTGTTTTATTATATGTATAAAATATCAATAAAGAATAATGAAGTTACAGAGTACACCACTGAATAAATTGGAAATCTTTGACTAGTAAACACAATAATTTATTTTTAATTTGTTGTAATATATTTATAAACATATAAAAATTAATTAATGAATAACCTATTTGCAACATATCTTTAAAGTTAATTAATTTTAGATGAAACCGATATTTACATAAAAAAATTTATATCACTGTCTTATCTGGTTATCAATATACTGCATTGGTTAAATCTCTATTTATATTTTTTATCTATTAATTACCCTCTCTATTATAACTGGGGTTATCATTTGTACTGTTTCCAAAATATATGTACTTTGGTTGAAGCAGTGAAACAGTGCATTCTTACTTTTCACTTACTAAAACCAAATGTATTCTTTCTTAAAAGATAAACCTACTGGAAATAAAATTAAAAAAAATTTTTATATTTAAAAACAAATGTATAGAAATTGATTACGTTTTTTCGATTAACGATCTAATTCAAATATATTTTTGGAAAGCTTGTTCGCAAATGCGGAGTTGTTAAGAATAATGTCATCGAATAAATGGATAGATTACATCCAAAATGTGAATATGGTAAACATTTAAGCTCCGAAATCTTGAAGATATGTTCTTTCTTTTTTGCAATCCCAAACCATAGAGATAATATGGAAAGCTTCAACCCCATAAACGCTTATTATTATCAAGAAAAGAAATAGACCGACTGTTGACTCCTTTAGAAAATTGTTAATTACCATTTTTGTTCAGTACAATTTTATTAATTTCAAACAATTTAATCGATCATAGTTTTACAATTATTACAAGGTAAACAAAAAACTGTTAACTGAAGTATGAAACAAAGCCAAGGGAGGGCTCCGTTTGACCACAATCCCGATTGCCTACAGCTTCGTTTGCACACAGCAACATTGCACACAGCGTATTGCACACAGGACATTATTGTACACAGCGTATTGCACACAAGACATTATTGCACACAGCGCATTGCACACACGGCATTATTGTACACAGCGCATTGCACACACGACATTATTGCACATGACGTTTTGCACACAGAACATTATTGTACACAGCGTATTGCACACATGACATTATTGCACACAGCACATTGCGCACACGGCATTATTGTACACAGCGTATTGCACACGGCGTTTTGCGCACAGGACGTGATTGTCCAGAGCATATTGCACACAGGACAATATTGCACACATGACAATATTGCACACAGGATAATATTGCACACATGACATTATTGCGCACAGGACGTGATTGTCCACAGCGTATTGCACACAGGACAATATTGCACACATGACAATATTGCACACATGACATTATTGCGCACAGGACGTGATTGTCCACAGCGTATTGCACACA
>NW_017298918.1:753432-754114 GCF_001594075.2 Trachymyrmex cornetzi
ATATTGCACACAGGACAATATTGCACACATGACAATATTGCACACATGACAATATTGCACACATGACATTATTGCGCACAGGACGTGATTGTCCACAGCATATTGCACACAGGACAATATTGCACACATGACAGTATTGCACACAGGACAATATTGCACACATGACATTATTGCGCACAGGACGTGATTGTCCATAGCGTATTACATACAGGACAATATTGCACACATGACAATATTGCACACATGACATTATTGCGCACAGGACGTGATTATCCACAGCGTATTACACACAGGACAATATTGCACACATGACAATATTGCACACATGACATTATTGCGCACAGGACGTGATCGTCCACAGCGTATTGCACACATGACAATATTGCACACAGGACAATATTGCACACATGACAATATTGCACACAGGACAATATTGCACACATGACAATATTGCACACATGACATTATTGCGCACATGACGTGATTGTCCACAGCGTATTGCACACGTGATAATATTGCACACATGACATTATTGCGCACAGGACGTGATTGTCCACAGCGTATTGTACACAGGACAATATTGCACACATGACATTATCGCGCACAGGACGTGATTGTACACAGCGTATTGCACACAGGACAATATTGCACACATGACAATATTGCACACAGGACAATATTG
>NW_017298919.1:0-297 GCF_001594075.2 Trachymyrmex cornetzi
TTTATAAATCTACAAAGGACTCCGCAGTTTTCTTATGGGAAAGTACTTTCGGTCAAAATGGCTAAAAATTTTGTATGTGATAGTTTATGGTGTCCTGATCGAAAGTCTCAATGGGCACGTGGTCCTAAAATCAACAGGTTCTGAGATATTGGAGCTCAAAGGTCGATATGGCCTCATATCGATTATTATGAAAAGTAACATGTTGCTACATTGCTTTTTAATGTACAGTATAAATATTTCATTGGTATATAAAAAACATGAAAAATGCTAAATTCAAAATATTATAAATATTATGTA
>NW_017298919.1:810-1012 GCF_001594075.2 Trachymyrmex cornetzi
CTAATATTTTTTCTTTCGACTATCTGCAAAGTTTTGCACGTGTCTGCTAAAAACTGTTATAATGTCGAATAAATTATAGTTAAGCTGCCATAATCAACATTACGTATACAATAAAGGTACGTAAATTGCAATGTGACCTATAATTAATACTTTTATTTTCACTATTTATTTATAAATACTATGGCTATCTTTCTTAATATCA
>NW_017298919.1:1214-1965 GCF_001594075.2 Trachymyrmex cornetzi
AAAACTATGGTCATCATACCCGAGTTTACCCTACTAAATTTTCAGCCATTTTGACCGAAAGTATACTTTCCCATAAAAAAAATGCAGAGTCCTTTGTTGAGCTTTTCTCGTACGAAGTTCTCATTCTGCTCGGATTTTCTTCGGTTTCCACTCTCTAGAATTTCAAATAAACGTCAGAGGATAGTGGCGACTAAAAAACATGTTCCGACCTAAATCTTTGAGACAGTTTCTCCCGCTCGACGTCGTTTATCCTCACGCGCCGACGAAGAGAAGAGCAGCGTCGTCGCCGAGCAGCAGCGTCGCGTCGGGCCCAATTACGGCCAGGCCGGCAATTTGCGGCATTAGCCATGCAACGAGATATCATTAGCCGGCCGGCTGCTCCGCGGTCGGTCCGACATAGATGATACCGTCCGTCGTGCCGAGGATCTCGCCGGCCGAGCCGGAGAAAACGAGAACGCCGTCGCGGATCGCGCTAATGGCGACGGGCGACGTCTCGCGCGCTACGCGTTCTCAGAATCCGCCGGTAATCGTTGTAATTTTCTCTCTCCGCGTCCTCGTATAAGGCGGCGATGTCGTGGGACATTTGTTCGTTCGTGAGAAATCGAGCACAACAACGCGACGTTTCCGTCGGCTGGGATACTTTCACGCAGAGGGGAAGAGAGAGACCCGCTGTGGGCCTTTTCGATTCGGTTGGTTTACCGACTATAAGAAAAGTATGTACTATTACATGGACAAGTGCAAAAATCACGCG
>NW_017298920.1:0-515 GCF_001594075.2 Trachymyrmex cornetzi
GCAATTGAAGAAATGTGAGTGGATGCATTGTCATGATGAAACCAAAAGCTGGTTGCTTGACACGACCGAAACAAAGAAACTAATGAACACATCTGTCTGATATTTTAACAGTAATCCTATGAAGGATCAAACTTTTCTAAAATTATAGCAGTTTGATATTTGTGGGATCATTTCTGTATTAGACCGAGAACTTTTCGAACTTATATCCTCGTATAAGTCAACATATTAATAATAACTGTGTATTAGAGTCTACAATAAAAATAGCATGTTTTATTTAAAAAAAAATGGATGTGACCTTGATCTGACCTTACAGACGCCACCCAAGGTTAACCTGAATATCAGTAAATAGCCTCTTTGAAACCTTACAACATTTGTCTGACACGTTTCTTCCAAAAACGGTACCGAACGAGTATTGCAAAGTTTCATGAAATTTCTATATGAACTACTGCCGTATTCTTAAATTTTTAAAAAACATGAAAATTTTTAAATAAAATTAATAATTAATTTTTAAAAAA
>NW_017298921.1:0-314 GCF_001594075.2 Trachymyrmex cornetzi
CGATTGACGACGAGTCATTTCGATCTCTTCGTTCAAGCACCGCGTGTAATCGTCGAACGTTATTGTTCGCGCTACTACGTTATTCTTTACGCCATTCGCCTTTTTTGTGTCCTTTTTACTGTCCACCTTCAACGCGTATATCTTTGCTCTGAATCCGACGAATTCTGTCATTATCATACCGTTGTTCTCATTCTTTATCAGACCGGGTACGTTTTTATTCGCGAGAGACATACCGTACGCGTTGTCCGCCTGATAATCGCTCGTGTCGAATCTAGCGATATCGCATTTCATCGTCTCGTAAATGTCCTTGCACT
>NW_017298922.1:0-299 GCF_001594075.2 Trachymyrmex cornetzi
GAATGGAAGGAAGGAATAGTTAAACGAGATATAATTTGAACACTGAGATATATTTATTTATTTCTATTTATTTTATTAACTTTTTTCTTCTATTCTAACACAGTGTTTACGACAATATCCAAAGAATAAGTACCTACATTATGGATTCTTAAGTGGTATACATTTAAATTGATTATATAAGGAATGGAAGGAAGGAATAATTAATTGCAAACTTTGGGATATACAATTTACATATACATTTATTCTTCATGTAAGGCATTATATACAATATTATCTACAGCGTACACTATCAATTCACA
>NW_017298923.1:0-606 GCF_001594075.2 Trachymyrmex cornetzi
CTTATAACTCGAGAAGTACTTAATGAAAAAATATTTTATTATAGTGTTTTGGAAAGCTCTCGAAATAAGCTACAAGAATATTCAACGAAAAATGGGGCTTCCTATTTAAAAAAATGACCTTGATCTTCAAATGACCTTGAAAATGAAGGTCAAGGTCATTGTCAAGGTCATAGTTCAATCAGCCCCTTCATATCCAACAATTTTTGTTTTAAACAATATCTTTACCTTGTTTACTGGCATCTATTTCTTTATTTTTTGTTAATGAATCGATTGGGTCCACATCTTTCAATTCTTCTATTTATTCTTCGGGAATTATAGTCCTTTTATATTTAGTCCTTTTAATATTTAACGTTTTCTTTCTTTCTTTTTTAATTCGCCTTTCTTTCTTTCTTTCAATTTCGTATATGACAGTTGTTCACGAAGTAAGTACAATATTTGACTATATTCATCCATATATACTTTTTCCGTGTGAAGTTAATGTTTATATATATATAAACATTAATAACAAATTTCATTTATTTCAATTCAAAAGAAAACGAAAACGAAGAAAAGAAAATTAAAGGAACCATGATTACAGAAAAGCAAATAGAAGAATTGGAAAATGTA
>NW_017298924.1:0-451 GCF_001594075.2 Trachymyrmex cornetzi
AATCGAAATCGACTCTAGAAGAAAATTCAAAAATTGAAACGATGGATAATTTGACAGCAGTCAGTAATCGAAGAGAGAGCGACGAAGCCAGCGTCGATACTGCAGCGATGAATGAATCTGAAAATAATAATTCAATTAGTCAGAGTAAGGGAAAAGAGATACTTACCAATGAGCGAAGAGAGGTACCATATGTTGTAAGAAAAAGGATGACATCGGTAAGGAGGAATCCCTGGAGCCGCATCACCATGGAACGAGATCTGAAAATAAGAAGAGTTAATCGTGAGAAATTAAGAAAGAATCGTATACTTACCAGCGACGAGGAAGAAAGTCCGGAAGAATTAAGGATAACGAAGGAAATAGAAAATATAGAAAGGATACAACGGAAAGAAAGAAGAGAGCCAATAGAAAGTAAGATAGCGAAGACCGCGAGTGAAAGCGGGAGCGAGCGAGA
>NW_017298925.1:0-306 GCF_001594075.2 Trachymyrmex cornetzi
TGTACTTGTATATATACCTTATTGTAGTCTTTTTCACAAACTGCGCGCCGAATTATTTTTCCGAACTAAATAAATGCAATTAAAACTACTCTAGTAATCGCAAATTAAATTGACAAGCAATTTAATAATTTTTGATGCTACCATCGAGCATCATATATTATAAAGATGTTAATATATTAAAACGGGAGGATCCCGTTTGCCTACAGTTCTGATTGTACACGCCACTCATATCAACTGGTGCCAAGTAATTTTTTACTGTTTTGCCAATGAGATTATTTTATTTTTAAATTGGCCAATCAGCGATAC
>NW_017298926.1:0-294 GCF_001594075.2 Trachymyrmex cornetzi
TGGACAATAAACGATTTCGACCCGTGAGGAAGTACAACAAGAAAAATGTGCCTTCATACGTACACAGATACTCGAAGAAGAAAGCATCCGTACGAAAGTGTGTACTACAATATTATATTAAACTATTATTAGATTATAAAATGAGGTTGCAAACATCTCGTTCCATTTAGTAGCACAAGTCGACATAAATGTTATTCTGTCTTTCTTGATATTCAGAGAGTAAAAGAGATAGAATGATACTTGTGTCGATTTGTGTCACCAAATGGAAAGCACATATAGACACAAAAGAATGTA
>NW_017298927.1:0-665 GCF_001594075.2 Trachymyrmex cornetzi
AGGCAAACTGTACCGGTATCTTCTAATGATAATCGATGGCTTTTCAAAATTGGTTCGTATTTACCCCATCAAAATCACAAATGTGAGGGAAGTACTTAACATGTTAAGGGAGCTACAAAGAATTATTGACAATCCCTCCTGAATTGTAACTGACAGAGGCTCTGCGTATACTTCGTCAGATTTCAAGGCGTATTGTGCGCAAGAGCAAATCGAACATATACTAATCACTATCGGAGTTCCTCGAGAGAATGGGCAAGTGGACAGGATTCACAGAATAATCATTCCTATGTTAACGAAATTAAGTATAGATCCAGCAAAATGATTTCGTTTTACAGATAAGGTTCAATGATGCATCAATGCCACTTATCAGAGAAGTATTAAAATAACTGATAAGATTAGTAAATAGACCATTTTGATCTACATAACTTTGTATAAAAATTTTTCTTGAGATGCTTACTTTTCAAGATATTTAATGAGTCCGGGACTTTTAGTATATGCGGTATACATATGTTATCAGAGATTAAACATATATATGTTATCAGAGAAATATTAAGGGAGGGGTATAGTTAATTCGCGGTCAAAAGAAGGCATGTTTTTATGAATTTTTTAGGCGCTCTGGTTAGTGCCAGTGTATTGAAATAAAATTATAATAATAAAACTACATC
>NW_017298928.1:0-1711 GCF_001594075.2 Trachymyrmex cornetzi
AGATTGCGTACTAATTACCACGCTGACTCTCATTCGCCCTTGTTCTTGAAGTTTTTTTGTGTTGTTCAATTTTGGAGAGTCCGAAAGAAGATTACATTATCAATTATAAGATTTTATAATATAATTAATAAATATACAATGGTATAGAACTAAATTTTTCTGTATATAACTTCGTACAAATAAATAATCATTAATAATATAGGAAACTACACCTAATGTCCTATAACTTTATTTACACAAGGCTTGTCACACACTGCTCCATGATTTATAAGACTCGGCACATATTACCCCACGTCTATGAACAAAGTGCCCCACGCATGGGGCAGGGTGTGCCAATAGCCTACTTTTAGAAAATGATTTTTTTTTGTGTGAATTAATAGTATTTCATCAATAAAACCTAATATTTAATAAAATTAATACTATGCTAGTTCAATTAAGCGTATAAGAATTGGTAGGTAAGGAAGAAGAGGTTCTTTAATATCATTTCGAAAAAAAGTGGCACAACCAGCCCCACTCTCCCCTAGTTCTTTTCAATAAAATATCTTCTTTCATCTTTTTTTTAAACTCCAAAGAAGTGCAAGTTGCCGTACACAATCAAACCATTACGCTCATTACAATCACTGAATTTTTTAAATTGTTTAATTATTTTATAAGAGAATTTTCAAGCTTCAAAAATAAAAAGACTAACTTTAAAGAAGTTAATAGGGTAAAATTAATGTGTTTTACAACATAATAAGTTGAAGTTAAAAATTAACTTATTTAAAAATAATTAAGTTATCTAAGAAAAAGTTATAAACTTTTGAAACTTATATCATGTAACTTTTAACTTTTTTATATAATACTAATTGCTCCCCAACCTTTATTTTGTATATTTATACTTTAACTCTTATATTCATGATCGATTATACCTACTGTTGATATTCGCAATTATCATAATGCCGTTTATGTTGCAGATGAAAAATAACTGAGCTCTTTAATAACAAACCACTCTTTATATTAACGTCACCTCTTATAGTGTAGATTGTAAGAGGTGGTATAATCCGATGTCATATTATCATTTCATCTACATTGTTGACTAAAAGTTTTAGACTATTAATTAATTGAAAATGTCTATTGTGTACATAAAAATGCAACTTATAAATTGTAATCTAATGTGTTTTTATTATTTTACTCATTTTATAATGAAAAGAAGAACATTATACAATACTTACCGATAAAAAACCGTCCACTAAATTTTAGCACAAAGTTGTAATATCTTTAAATAGCGATAACTCAATAAAAAATCATCCTATCAAAATAAACCAAAGCTCAAATTAAAGTTCTTGTTGATAGCCTTGAAAATCAAATTTGAGTTTTACAAAGTAGACTATAAAATGGCGTATGTTAAAGACAGAACATTGGAAAATAAGAGAAAAAAAATTTATATTTAAATTATTGTATTGTTTAGGCGAATCGGCTACATGACATAAAAATGTATGAATTTTTAAGCGCATTAATTTCTTGACAAATTCAGATTTTGAACTCGTGTAAAAGCTTGCGTATAATTTCTGTAAAGTAAATCAATTTTTTTCTTTGTTCATCTAATAGTATCAAAATATTACCTTTGGTATTTTATAACGATAACAAAATAGTATGTGGCAGCTTACTCGCCACATTCAACCCGCCGGGCGCGCTCGTAGCAGCACCGCTACTGAGGCGCCCGGCTGGCTGG
>NW_017298928.1:2444-4170 GCF_001594075.2 Trachymyrmex cornetzi
CCTGGCCGACCGAAAGAGGACTAAACGCATCAACCCGCGATTGAGGAAACAGCAACAGCCGTTGGGATCCGACACGGACGCAGTGAATAAATACACTTACACCCAACGTACACGCGCCGCAAGGCGCCATATAAAGCATTCGTCATAGTACCGAAAGGTACCTCTGTACATAGTGTACATTGAAGATTTTGAATAAAGATCACACTATATTTTTTATTTGTGGATACACCAGTTATTCAGCGGTACCCGTCCACATAGTAACAGAAAAGTACTGAAAAATAATTGAAAAATTGAAAAGTTACATTTTGAGCAACTATTAGTGCATTTCGTTTCACGCATGATGTGCATGATGCACCATTTATCCTTGTTGTTGCCGAATATTAAACAACGATAAATGATGTATTATGCATATCATGCGTGAAACGGAATGCATCTTATAACTATAACTCGTTACTTTTTAAGATTGATAACAGTAAATAGTTCCTTTATGAAAAATAAAGAGCTGTAACTATAACTGATTACTTTCAAAAAGTTCCCAGATCTAACCAAACGTGATTAATCATATCGAGCAAACTAATGCATGAGTGTTGAATAGTTGTTGTTTGTTTGGCGTCATCATATCAAGTATCTTATCATATTAAGCAACATGAATGTGTTACGTCCGAGGTTCCGCACGCATGGAACCTGAGGGGGTGAACGTAACGGGGTACTTGTCTACCGTCGTTGTCGGATCCTAGCTCCGGACCGTAAGGGAGCGAGGCGGGAGAACCGACTCGGACGGGAGGCACTTCGCTTCGTCCTTAGGCTCTCGAAGAGCCGGGGGTCTGAAGGGGGACGAAGTGGAAGCCTCGCTCGAGGTCGTCGCTCCGCTGAGCGGCTCTCCGAGGCGGACGCACACGCTAAAGGCCGGGAAATGGATCAGTGTGCCTTAGGGGCGCACTTCTATCCCATATGGGCCAGTATGTCCGAATGCCCTTGTTTTCGGCCTTGGAAATGAATCCAAAGGTCCGGGGATAGGACCGAGTGCAATCTTAGTGTGACGTTACGTATACGAGGAGATGTTTCTCAATAATAGAACAATCGGGATTAATAGTTAGATGATATAATTAAAATCATAAATTTTGATTACATTAAATGCATAAAGGTATATATAATAATATAATTATGTGTGTTTGTGTATGTGTGTGTATTTAAGGAGGGGAATATTCAAAGAAGGGGGTCAGGTTTTCAGCAGGGATGGTGAAGGGATGTGGGCAACCTTCCAGGTAAACAATAGCAGGTCGGGAGGTGTTGGAAGAGGCGGTCACTCAGAAATCCAGGAGATCTTCTATTGAGGTAACATAATGAAAGGATGGAGAGGGGAAGGAAGGGGGTTGATCGGAGAGAATCAACAGTTCGGGATCGAAATCGGGGAGAGTGGTTGGGTGTTGTAGAGCGGGAGATTCGTTAGGTGCGTTAGGTTGGGGGGGGGGGTGGAGGTGAATAGGAAACTTCGGGTGGAGGAGACAGTGAAGAGAAAAGGGAGGGTATTGCGAGTGTCTCGAATGAAGTATGCGGGGTCGCGGAGTGAGAAAAGCAAAGTGGACCCGCAGGGAGAACTTCCTGAGCAGGTCGGGTCCTCGTCCTAATAGTGATTCGGCGCGACCGGACAAAACATATCACGCTGCGGCGTGGAGGCGGAGGAACGGTGGATCCGTTACGACGCACTGCAACGTTATTGTGTCGG
>NW_017298928.1:4362-4576 GCF_001594075.2 Trachymyrmex cornetzi
TGGAGACCTCGGGGGGTTGGATCACTGACTCTATTATTCGATGTTTAAGAAATAATGATCAGAATGCGCTCGAGACTCGAACTTTATCTGTTTCGAATTATTTGGAGTAACTCTTGCAACCGATCTTACGAACAAGACTCTCAGCTATTGGTAAGGCAAGACGAGCCCCAAAGCAAAAGTAAAGAGAGACTCTAGAGAGACCAAAGACCGAAAA
>NW_017298928.1:4991-16497 GCF_001594075.2 Trachymyrmex cornetzi
TTCACCGATTCTAACTTTATTTTGTTTGGCAGACACTAGAGTCATTTGTTTTAAACTTTCTCATGGGAAAAGATTTTTATTACTTTCCCTAGAAGTCCTAGGGGGTTGATAACCCCTAGGTCTCCGTGAGAAAAAGAAAAGAGGCAGCGTGAGTCCGCTGGACGTAACACTATAAAGGATTGGATGTCTTTAATTTTTTTCGGCACAGGAAATTCTTTCACGGCGCTTAATTTACTTGGGTCTGGTCGTATTCCGTCTTCGGTTATATTATATATCCCAAATATATTACCTCTTTTCGTAAGAACTCGCACTTGTCGGGTTGTAGTTTCAAATTATATTTTCGTAAACGTTGCATTACCTTGACAAGGCGTTTGTTATATTCCTGTAGGTTTGACCCATAGATAACTATATCATTTAAGTATACGAGACATCTCAAACCTTGTATCCCGGCTAATATAGTGTTCATTAGCCTTTGAAACGTCGCGGGTGCATTTCTTAACCCGAATGGCATCAGGTTAAACTCATAGTGTCCATGCGGTGGAGAAAGCAGTTTTATTCCTGTGTTCCTTACTCATAGAAATTTGATGATATCCAGCTGCTAGATCTAACGTTGAAAAGTATTTCGCATTCCCTAACTGATCTAGGATATCGGTGATATTTGGCAGGGAGAATGAGTCGCCTATCGTCAAGTCGTTAAGTTTCCGAAAATCTATTACAATTCGCAATTTCGGTTTTCCTAGAATGTCGCCTTTCTTTGAAACAACCAGTAGCGATGCATTCCACTGACTCGAACTAGGTCGAATGATCTCGTCCCTTAACATTTTGTCTATCTGCCGAGTCACCTCTTCTTTATGCTTCTCCGGTAGCCTATACGGTCTCACATTGACCGGTGCACTATCGATGCGCGTATTAATTTTATGCGCTACCGCCGTTATGTGCGTTAACACATCTCCTTCCAAATGGAAAATATCGTTGAAGTCTTCGCATATTTGCTCAATGGCTTTCTTCTCTTCGTTATTTAGGTGTTTGCTTCTTATCTGCATTCGTACGCGCTCGTGCCGCGGTAGTGTTAGTGTGCCGCTCACGTTACCTGTCTCTCGTAGTGTGAGTACGTTCTCTCGGTCATTCGCCTGCAACTCTTCTATTGTTACCAGTGGCGTAATTATTTCAATGGGTTCCCCCGTTGTATTTAGCATGCTTACTGGGCACGTATATTCATCGGGTGCTACTAGATAATTTCCAATAAATATCCCTGGTCTAGTTTCCTCTGATTGTACTATTCCCACATGATTTTTATCTGTGACCGCGCGCACTATCGTTTCACTGCGCGGAGTCAGAGTTATTTTCTGGTACGGGTGGAGCTTTAATATTATCCCGTCAACTTGCAAATAGTTTTTCTGATCACTTTTAATTTTGTGCTTTTGTAGGAAATCCATTCCGAGGATTCCTTCGTAATCGGCAGGAAAATCATCTTTTACGACATGCATAGTATGTCGTATTTCCTTGTTACCTGAACGCACTGTTGCTCTTATTTTTCCGATAGTTTTTATTTGATGACCTGTCACGCCAGTGAGGGCCATTGGCTTTTCTCGTATGAGCGTTTCGCCCTTTAAATTTTCTACTTTAATTAAAGTGAGCGTAGCGCCTATATCTAATAAAAGATTTATCCGACCTTTCTTCATTTCTTTGATCGGTAATGTTACAAGTCTAAAGCCGGTATTGGCGTACTTCCCGGTTACTTGCGTAATTTGATGTTCGTTCGCGGCTCGCGTTCTTCGCGTCCTCCTTTTCTCCTTTTCTTCTTCGCTGCGAGCATACGACAATTCCTCGCTCTTGCTTTGCTGCTTATTCCGTCTTATCTTTACGGCAGAGTTTACACGCTTCGTCTTGTGATCGGTCTCGTTTCGCACGTTGTTTTTGGATCCTTGTCGGGCCGTCCGTTCAATGACCAGCACTCGTTTCTCTTATGTCCTCTTTTGCAATACGTGCAATATTTTTCGACGGAATTTATACTTGTTGGTTTATCGGCTCGGGGCAATGAAAATTTACTTGCATAACGGCTTGATCGGCAATCTCGCCCGAAATGCCCTATCTTCCCGCATTTATTGCATTGTATGCCCGAATTTTTTAAATTTTGGTTTTAATCGTTCTTATGACGATTGTTGGCTCGTAGAGTCGGCCCTTTAACTTTTTCTTCCGCGCTCGCGGCATTAATAGCTTCCTGTAGGCTAGTATATTTTTGCGATCGTACTACTAATTTAATGTCCTCCCGCAGTCCCAGTTAAAAATTCAATAAAGCTTGGTCTTGAATTGTTTCTAAAATTGCGCGTTTTTGCTCGCTCGTATTATCTCGTTTTTCTATTAGCGATTCGTATAGCTTCATTGCTAGAGTATACACGCGTCGTCCGTATGTGTAAACACTTTCGCCTGGCTTTTATTTTAAGGCGTTGAACTCTCATTGTAGGTGTGACGTTCCGCGTTTTCCCAAATAATTGTCTTCTATTTCCCGCCGTAATTGCTCGAAATCCCTTATACTTCTGGTTTGGAAATCTAGTAGAAGTTTTCCCTTTAATTTTGTATTTAATATTTCTTTTAGCACGGCTGGTTTTTCCGCGTAGTTAATCTTTTCCATGGCGTACGTGCTGGCGCTTATAAATTCCTGCATCTTCTGACGCGAATGTTCGTCTATTTCCGGTATCAGACTCCGTGCGTCTTTTAGACGTAGATATCCCACGGGTCGATCTCTTAATTCTCGTACGTCATTTAATGTTCGTCCGTACGTTACGTTCATTGTTCTGTGTTGATCGTCGGGTCGTGACAGTCGGAAGTTTTCGCGATGTAGTGTGCAATTTCCATTCTACTCATTCTATCTTGCAATCCCGTAATTGCTTCTAACATTCTATCTAATATCTGTTATTGCCTAGTTTGCGTCGATAATTGAGATGCGTGCGTATTTTCGCCTACGATGTTCCGAAGACGACCTATCTCTGCTTCTATTTCCGCGATTGCTATCGGTTGATCATTCGCGTTCGCGACGTTACCGTTTTCGCGTGTGGTCGACGGTTGTTGTGTTGCCATGTTTCCTGGTGCGGAGTGAGTGCGTATGTTTTCGAATAAATTGCTCTCGTATGTTATTAACGAGGATTCTCCATGCTCACTCCTGGTCGGCTAACAGACTATAATCGGAATTCACGAGTGGAAATACTCGCTCGATAGTAATATTCGGATGTAGTTCCGAATTGGATTCACTATTGCTCGAGTATCGCGGTTCTAGTACTCGTCGCACGTTATCGCGCATATCTTCTACGGCTTCGGCGACAATACGCACGGGACTGATCTGACTAATTCTAGTACGCCGTGGTACAGGCTCGCTGTAGATTTGCGAAATCGGTGCGTTAAATCTATCGGGATTATTTTCGCTTCCGAACATTTATCCGTTTACAAAGAGTTTTTTCGGACTTACATTAACGCAGTTAATCGCATGTTGCTTGTAGTCTGCTGTTCGCTGAGTCACCGTTGTAGGTCGCGCCTCTCGGGTTATCGCTGCTATCTGCATCCTGGTCGTCGGCTGCTATACCGGGTACTCGCTGGGAAAGGGTATCTGGCTTCTGCTCTCCTCTGTGGGCTGCTTCTTCACCGTTTTTTACCAATCCCCCTTATTTATAGGCTGCTGCTGCTGCTGTCACTGCTCTCGGGTCCTGGGTCAGCTGAGTGGATCCCACTGCTGCCACCAAAATGTTGTGCCGCTATACGGCACGGTCCGGGATCCACGTAGGACTCGAGAAGTGGTCGCACAAATTATCACTGCCTTGTAGATTTTAGTAAAAATATAGCACATATTTCCACAAGTCACAAGTGATATTGATTTACAATCACAATTCACTTATCATATTCGCGTCGCGATATATTTATTGTAAGGATTCGGACAGCGCGATGCGACGCGTTATGCTTATTAACTTGACCGATTTTCTGACCCCCGACCGCAGGTGGGGTCGCGCTTATATTCTATATTTTGGGGGTCAATCTTGGGACGTTCGCGTTGATCCGTCAGCGTTCCGCTTATCGGACGAGGCCAGTTTCCGCGCAACATCTGAGTCTGCGTTTCTTCTATTATGATTTTATTTTCGCTCAGGGTCTTCTTTTATATTAATTATACTGTTTTATTTAAATAATATGATTTTGCTGATTGTTAAATTATCTTTTTGGCACGTTTCGTGGCGCAATTGTCACTTGTGCAATTTAGCACTCGTGACAGAGTTAAAGGTATCAATTATTTTATTAGCATTATTAGCGTCACATATCAACGCAATGTCATCCACATGTTTTATATAGAAAGAAGGAGTCACAGAAAGCTTTCTCAATGAACACATCTCTAAATCCTGCATGACGATGTCAGATACTATAGGAAATAATGGAGAGCCCATGGGAACTCTCCAAAAGTCTGTTTGTAAAACTTGTTGTCAAAAACGAAAAATGTGGAGTTAAGTATTAATTTTAATGCTTTAAAAAATTCCGATTTTGGAATGTCAGTATGTCTTTCAATAAGGTGCCATCTATTTGAAACGCCTTCCAAAACTATGGCTATTGGCATGTTGGTAAACAGTGATACATCCAAAGACAGAAGAATAGAATTCTCGGAAATTGTCAATTTAGAAGCAAATTTAGTCAATTGATAACTATTGTCAATGGCGCTTTCAGGTCGAGGTAAGCTTTTATGCATAATTCAATGTAAAAATGACGCTAAATTATACAGAGGGCTACCTATCGACGACACAATGATCCTCATCGGTGTTCCCGTCTTGTGGATTTTTGGTTTACCATAAGCCCTAGGCAAGATTGGATTTGAGCAGTTTAAATACCTATAAATAGATTCTGTATAAACCCGTAGAAATTCCAATAGTTCTTTTAATTCGGTAATTATCTTGTTAATAGGATTACTTTTTATCATAATATATGTTTCTGAATCTGCGAACAACAATTCCATTTTTTGTAAATATTCTACTTTATCCATAGATACAATTACATTACCCTTATCTACCTGCGTAAATATAATTTGTGGATTGTAGTTGATAAATTTTTTTTGTAGAGAATAACATAGAGAGGATTTCTATCTCTATGCTTGTTAGATTTTCTTTTTTATTGTTGATATTTTTAATTATTGGAAAAATTTTATTTCTAATCTCATTCGTATTGTGTATCTTTAATCTAAGAAAATTGTATTCGACTTCCTTTATAAATTCAATTCTAGTATTGTCAATGTTGTAAGTCGGTAAGCTAAAATTTGACTGAAAGCGCTATTGACAATAGTTATCAATTTACTAAATTTGCCTCTAAATTGACAATTTCCGAGAATTCTATTCTTCTGTCTTTGGATGTAGTATCACTGTTTATCAACGTGCCAATAGATCTAATTTTAGAAGGCGTTTCAAATATATGGCACCTTATTGAAAGACATACATTCCAAAGTCGGAATTTTTTAAAGCGTTAAAATTAGTACTTAACTCCACATTTTTCGTTTTTAACAACTAGTTTTACAAACAGACCTTTGGAGTTCCCATGGGCTGTCCATTATTTAATTTAATTTAATTTAATTTAATTTAATTTAATTTAGTTTATTCCAAAGCTATGTGAAAAGACTACATATTAACAGAATAATAGACGTGACATGATACAATAGAATATAGTTAACAAAACATAAATACAATAAACAGTAAGTAGCTTGCAAAATGGTTAGGCGTCAGCAGAATTGCTGTTACAATGCCTATCAGTAACAAAACTATGATTATTATCTCCTGTAGTATCTGACATCGTCATGCAGGATTTAGAGATGTGTTTATTGAGAAAGCTTTCTGTGACTCCTTCTTTCTATGTAAGATATGTGGATGACGCTAATAATGCTAATGAAATAATTGATACCTTTAACTCATATCATCCTAGATTGAGGTTTACGATGGAATGTGGGGGGGATTCATTAAACTTTTTAGATGTAAGCCTCATAAAAGATGGTAATCACCTCATACGATTGGTTTCGTAAGCCAATCTTCTCCGGTCGTTTCTTGAACTATTTTTCTTGGCACTATCTATCTAAAAAAATAGGCATAATTATTGGCCTAATTGACAAGGTTTTATTATTGTCACATCCTACGTTTCATCAGAGAAATTTTGAGATGGTAATAAAATTACTCTTAGATAATTGCTATCCTCTAAATCTAATTTTTACAACGATTAGAAAGGGACTACATAATAAGTTCCAACAATTAAATAACCAAGACCATACTCAACGAACGATTGATGAAAACAATAATAATGAGATACAGAGATTCTTCACGATGCCTTTTATACCATATATATCTGATAAAATAAAAAATTTTGTTAATAAAGTACCTGGAGTCAATATGGCTTACAAGAGTATTAACAAATTAAAACAATTTTTTCATTAGGGTTTAAAAAGATCCCCTTCCAAAGTTTTCTCACTCTAATGTAGTATACAAAATAGACTGCAAAAACTGTGATGCATCCTATGTAGGTCAGACTAGGAGGTGTTTAAAGACACGTATATCGGAGCATAGATGTCACATTAACAGGAACACGACCCAATCCTCGGTGATTACTGATCGTAGACTTGAGACATCTCACGAATTCGATTGGGAAAATGTCAGGATACTTGATGAGGAGAAAATTTTAAATAAAAGACTTACTATATATATATATGTCTGAAATGATACATATTAAAAGACAGAAGAAGTTTGAATTTACACAATGACATGTCATCTCTCGACCCGCTATATGTGGAATTATTTAAAAATACGTAGAGCTTCCCTCCTCTTTTTGTATTTACAATTTTACTTTTATCCAACTTTACAATTTTATCTCAATTTTAGTTCGCCTGGTATTTTAACATTGTTGACAAAATTAATATTTTTGTATAGTAGACTTATATTTTAGTTTTATTGCAGTATTTGGTCATATTATAAAACTTATACTTGATTTAATTTTATTTTTTTTACTTTCTTATTGAAAACCTGATATAAGATTTTGTTCTCATATTTATGTACTAATTTACTATATAGGATAAGGTCACAAATTATTTTTATCATAATTTGCGTCAGAATTAAAAAAATTATAATCTTAATATGTTTTCTCTCTACAAACCAATTTCTGTTTTTACTGTACCGATATTATTGGTTTGTTTTGAACCGTAACTGTACCGATATCATTGGTTTGTTTTTAACCGTGACTTTGTTCTTAATTTGGCAAATTTAACCTTATCGTTACATTCATTGGCTAACATCTAAACCAACAACATCATTGTTGCTCTCTTACTATGTAAGTTCCTTGTATGTATATAATTTTCTTGATAAATTTAATAGTGATTATTATTTCAATAAAATACTATTTTCGTATAGTAAAATTGCCAATTTGATAGCGAAGTTACTGTTGATGAGACTTTTGATTTGTCCTATTCAGCGTTACATGTAAGTGACATAAACTTTTCTCTTAAAAACATCTCAACATTGTAATAATAAAATATATACTTGTTTTATTTAGCAAATCAGACAATTTGATGTACAACATAACTTGAATATTGGACACATTCTTCAATTTACGTTAGTCTTATTTTATTAGTAATTGCGTTTATTACATTTTTGTACTGATGAGGACCCGAAACGAGGGTCGAAACGTTTACCAATGATTGTAAATTCTTCGAATAAAGTTTTTCATACATGAACATCCAGTGTCAGTTCATGTAGGCATTATTTTTATTAATTGATTTAATCTTTTGATCCTAGTATTATCGTTTATTAATTTTTGAGTTATTATGTATACCGTCTTGGAAAATGTAGTTTTGAGAAAAACGTTTAAAGTGGAGTGTGCGCTTTCTTGATGTTTACTAATGGCGTCACTCTCACACCAAAACCGACGCTGAAATTGCTGAAATTGGATTTAGTACAAGTTGCGACATCTATAAATAGCATCCAGAACTAATATTTTGATGGGTACACAGTTTTGTATATCTGCATGGCCCGGGGGGATTACAAAAGAGGCGGAGTCACTTCGGCCTGTCGTAGCTGAAATTCATTTTCTCGACTACTTTTGACTTTGAGTTTCGCTTTCAAATCTTTTTTCTCGCATTTTCAAACTACTGATTAAATTAAAGCAATAAAAAGAATTTCGATTTTTTGGAAATCTCAGGGGTGGGGTCCTCCCATAAAAAAATATAAATAAATTCCTTTGTTTATAAAAAAGTTTTATCTTCTTTTTATTGATCAGACTTTTACGACGAGCTGTTTTATTTTTTAATAAAATAAAAGATAGTTTTTCTAATGTAAAACTAAAAAAATAATTACCTAAAAAAATTACAGTTTTTTTATTAGTTTTTTTTTATATAAAATCATGGCAACTAGTCGATCGTCCCGGCTAACCAGTAATTTTTATTTGACCTAAACTTCTAAGAGTAGTTCTAAGATTGCACTATCAGTTTATCCTTAATCAATATTCTTCCCCTTTAGACAAGCTCATGCGGTTTTATCCTTTTAAGTCTTCTACGTAGTCCGTGATGATCCAGCAGTTCTTCCGCTAGGAGTTGTCATGATCCTGAAGTTTTGTGTAATATTGAGCAGTTTTCTTTATGTCCTCTTTGACAGAAATACTTAGCTGTATTTGCATTACGGTGTTGTGTTATTATTTAGCTTTATTATTACCGGCTTTTCCTTTTTATTAGTAAAATTAACGTGAATTGATTTATTTTTATTAAGTTTTATGTTTCAATTTAATCCATTTACTCACTTTATTTATAGTTTTTTGCAGATTTTTTGTAGCTTCTTTGGTGTTGTCTGCTCTGGCCAATATAGCTGTATTGTCCGCAAAAGTAGCTATTATTGCTTGATTTGGTTGAGGTATATCACTTGTATAGATGAGGTACAAAATCGGTCTTAGCACACTCCCTTGAGGTACTCCTACTTTGATTTTCTTCAAATCAGAGTAATCTTTTGGTCGCATTTGACTCTGAAGAGTTTATTTGATAGATATGATTTGATAATTTCAGAGAACTGCCTTGGTAAGCAAGTATCCAGTTTATTGTTTAGTCCTTCATGCCATACTTTATCGAAGGTTTGGGCCACATCCAGGAAAGACGCTGAGAAAACCTTTTTATCCTCTAAAGTTTTTTCTATAGCGTTCACTATTCTATGCACCTGCTCAATCGTTGAATGTTTGTCTCTAAATCCATATTGATGCATTGAGATCAGCTGCTTTTCGTAAATTATATGTAGGTTTAAGTCTCTTAAGCAATAGCTTTTCATAAAGTTTTGATATTATCAGCAGCAGAGAAATTGAGCGATAAGATAACACTATATTTAGGTAACTTACCTGGCTTCGGTAACATCAGAAGTTTTGTATATCTGCATGGCCCGGGGGATTACAAAAGAGGCGGGGTCGCTTCGGCCTGCCGCAGCTGAAATTCATTTTCTCGACTACTTTTGACTTTGAATTTCGCTTCCGAATCTTTTTTCTCGCATTTTCAAACTAATGATTAAACTAAAGCAATAAAAAGAATTTCGATTTTTTTGAAATCTCAAGGGTGAGGTTCCTCTCCCTTAAAAAATATAAATATTAATAATTTCAAACATCTTTCATGCTCGTACGTATGCTAATCTAATGGATGCATTTATGATATGTGTCAACTTAACTATTGTTTTCCGTGGCAGTTGCTTTAGGAACTCTTTAGTGATGAGGTCGTATCCATGCTTTCTTAGTATTGATATTTTTCTTAATTTTTTGTTGAATCTTTTTGGTGTGACTAATTGGATGTTTATTTCTTCTCTATATGTATTCGTTGTCAGTACATATTCCTCTTCCGATTTGTGCGGTTGGAATGTTTCCTCAAGATGATTGGCGAATACTTCAGTCTTACTTTTATTGTCTAGCTCACTGTCCATTAGGACTTTTTAATGGTGGGATGTGCAATACTGGCCTTCTTTTGTTGGCTTTCCAAGAAGTAATTTGTGTCCTTTTCAGCCGTCAAATTTCTTAATTATGTGTTAATATTTTCGTCTTTTACTTGTTGTATTTCTCTTCTAAGTCGTTGGGTCAGATTATTCAATTTATTTTTATCTGCCAGATTTTTGGTTCGTTGCTATTTCTTCCTGCTTCTTCTCTTTTTGTATACCAATTTTTTAATTATTGGGTAGTTGATGTCTAACAATTTCTTTGATATAAAGTTTGTATTGTTCCATGCTGCTTGCTGGATATCCACTATCAGTTTTTCAATCTCGTAGTTAAGCTGATCTTCGCTTTTCAGTGGCAATTTAAACTATATCTTACTTGAAAGTTTAGCACTCCCAGTTGATAGTTTTATCTGTTCGAGTGGAATATGACTTCTTTATGATTATTTTATCGCTTATTGTTAATATAACTGGGAAGTGATCAAAGTTTAGACAAAACTTTCTTTAATATTAATACTAAAAATTTAAATGCCTATTACGGTCGAAGCTGGATCTTCGTTGCTTTAAAATAATTCAATCTTGAATTACTAATATATACTATATATGTACTTGTACATATACCATATTGTAGTCTTTTTCAAACTGCGCGCCGAATTGTTGGAAAAAGATTACAATATGGTATATATGCAAGTACATATACAGGGTGACCCATTTTAACTTAGCCAAATAACTCGAAATATCGCGATTAAATAAAAAAATGTTTAAAACAAAAATTATTGGATATGAAGGGGCTGATTGAATTATGACCTTGACAATGACCTTGACCTTCATTTTCAAGGTTATTCGAAGGTCTACTTTCAATTTTCAAATAGAAACCCATATTTTTGATTCAAGAATCTAATAGCTGATGTCGAGAGCTTTCCAAAACGCTATAATGAAATATTTTTTCATGAAGTACTTTTCAAGTTATAATGCTTCAAAGTTACAGTATCGCCGGCACTAGCATTCCCCAAGATATGTAATACCACGCGTTATGTTTTTATTTGTGCGTTAACTGAAGGTCAAGATTCACGGACCACCGACCGATCTCGCCTTGACTGGCCAGTCTCCAAAATTAAATATTTTGGGTAATGCGAGGGATACGAGTGAGGCGATTTAAAAATTAAATGCCATTTTATGAGAGAAAACTAAAAACTTACTTTTATTGGTAAAAATTAAACTAATTTAGGGGAAAGTTGCTGAATGCGTACCACTTAACGTATTTTTTATTATATTTCTCATTTAGAACTGATTTGTGTGCAAATGAAGATTAGAAATTGTACTTTGATATTTCAAATACCTATTATTACACGTTTTATCTTCTATCAATATCAAATTAATTCACTGGGAGTCTTTTTGCAACATGCTGCAAAAGGTCCGATTTAGGCAACCGGTCGCCTAAATCGTACCTGTAAGTATCCCAAATCGTACCGTCTTTGAAATTGACAAAATATAATATTATTTCTAATTATTCTTATACAGGCGTTTGGAAACATTGCTCGGATGCATCATGATTGTTTTAT
>NW_017298928.1:16841-26951 GCF_001594075.2 Trachymyrmex cornetzi
TTTTGTCATTAAATGTTGCTTATATTACGTAATAATATGAAATATCGACGAGGTACGATTTAGGTGACCAGTACGCATTCAGCAACTTTCCCCTACATAACTAACTTTAGGTTTTATTACAATAGCTTTAATATTCGTGAATGAACGTGTATGCATCTTTTATTTTTACAAGATTTGAGTGCGTGTGTATGTGTGTGTATTTGTATGTGGAAGGGGAAGTGATTATCGGGTATTGGTTGCGAAGAAGGTAGTCCATGGGCAGGCTGGGACGAGATGCTTCAGTTGGACGAGGAAAGGGGAGGAATTCCCAGGGACATAGACAGTAATTATTCTATCCCCTTCGTTGTAGGTGGACGAGAATATTTGGACGATCCGATCCCAATCGGTGGATTGGGGATCGGGGTGGACAGGAGGGGGAGTTGGGAGTTGATCAAAGAAAAGAGGGGGAGTTAGGAGTTGATCAAAGGAAAGAGGGGGAGTTGGGAGTCGGTCAACGGAAAGAGGGGGAGCTAGGAGTTGATCAAGAGGGGAAGAGAACCTTTCTTCAATTGGGAGAGGAGAGTAGTCCAAGATCTCTTGGACTCCAGGATTAAGAGGAGGGGGAATGGTCAAGTCGAGGGGTTGTGCGTCTTTGAGTGTAGGTGAGTAAGAAACTGGTGTATAGGTTATTGTGGTGTCAAGCGGTGGTGTCGGTACTCGGGAAGGTGCGGTTTCGGCTGGTTGCAGCGTTATTATTACTGTGGGACGATCGGAGCTCTGTTTTAGCGGTGTTCGGTTGTCCAACGCCGGACGATTTCGCAAACTCCGCCGGACATAGGGAGTTCGTCCTCGCTTGTTTTTACAAGAGTGGGACAAAAAAAACATCTATATATATATATATATATATATATATATATATATATATTACAATTTTGCAATAGTTAACAAGATATTAATTACTAAAAATTGCAAAATATTGATCTTGAATAATTTTTTACACAAATACTATCAATTTTACAGAAAAACTGCAAGAGACAAAAATTATTTATTTTCTTCTGATAAAGTTCTGAGAAAAAAATTCATTCGTGCGTGCGTGTGTGTGTGTGTACTCATATGGAGAAGGGGACGGGGGTGTGTGGAAGTAAATGTAGAATAGATGGACTTACTTATAGTGGTGAGGTACTAGCTCTATTCAAAAGAATCGATAGCTAATCGGTTGTCCGTGAGGTCCGGTGTCTGCGCAAGAGCAGCCAAAGGATAACAAGCCAAAGGATAACAAGCCAAAAGATAACAAGCGGCGGCTGGGTGGTTTCAAAGAGCACAAGGAATCAGCCGAACTCTGAGACGAAGGCACTGATTTTGCGCGAACTGACGTGAATAGGCTGTTTTTCTTTATTATTTTTGCGAACTATCAACGTGGACTCAGTCACTTGGACTTCCGATCTGACGCCCTGCGCTTCCGCGGGACCTCTATTTATACCCCGAAAAAGGGCAAGATTGCTCCAAGCGAGTGACGAATTCCGTCATCCTCGCGGAAAATATGGCTAAGTAAACAGCCTACTACCGTGTCAGTCGCGAGTCCGATCTTAGATAACGTTACTGTGGGAAGTTATCTCATGCTTTTTACGATTTTTTTATGGCAACGTGGCGCCTGTTTTTTTTTTAAGATGAAATTGTTGGTCAGCCTCGGACAACTTGAATTTTTATTATCGCGTGACCTAGATTCATTTAGGATGTCTTGTGCAATCTTCCGACTTTTCGGGCCTGCATTAACGATATTCTTTCCGGGTTGATTGGCGTTTACGAGTTTCCGCGGGGTCTGTCCGGTCCCTCTTTTCTTATCAGGGGACTTCATTCACGTCTCGTAGACGTCAATCGTGACGCGGAGCCGATTCACTCGAAAAAAAAAAATCTGCGTCTGCAGGATGTAACAATTGAATAGCGTATCTTATTAATCATTATGGACTACAAAGAATAAAAATGCATAAAACCTGAGAAAACTCGATAAAACCTCCCAAAATCCTAATAAAACCCGGGTTTAAAAAAAAACCCATCTGGTTTGGGTTTTTGTAAACCGTGCCAAGGAACGTCCGATTTTCTACGCGAAGCGAATTCCATCCCACCTCCTCCTCTGCTAAGGGGCATTCGACTTTTCACGCGAAGTAAAATCTACCTGAATGAAAAGTCGTATAGTTCTTGGCAGGGAAGCAGGTAAGGTAGAACTCGTTTCGTGTGGAAGGTTATGTGGTTGACAGGGGGTAGGTGGGATGGAACTCGCTTTTTGTGGAAAGTCGGACGCCCCTTGGCAGAGGGAGATGGGATGGAACTCATTTTGCGTGGAAAGTTCTAAAATATATTTTAAAGCAGAAAGTTTTTGTTTTATGTAGTAGAAAAGAGAACGCATTTTTTAAATTCTTTTTGATATTAGGTGTACAACTTTGCTTCCGCTGTTTTTTTTCCGAAATTCGAGGCTTTATTGTAAAAAACTGGTTATACATTTATGATTCAAAGTATTGTCCATCGCTGGCCACTACTTCCTCCCATCTTTCGGGTAGCGTACGAATCCCGCGTCGAAAAAACTGGTCATCTTTTGAGGCGATCCACGAATCAATCCAATTTTTTACTTTTTCATAAGACCGGAAGTGCTGGTCAACCAGGCCGTGTGCCATTGATCGAAACAAGTGATGGTGCAAGGGAGCAACGTCTGGAGAATACGGCAGGTGGGGTAGGACTTCCCATTTCAACGTTTCCAAGTACGTCTTGACCACTTTCGCAACATGGGATCGAGCATTGTCATGCTGCAAAATCACTTTATCGTGTCTCTCGTTGTATTGCGTCTTTCAATGCTCGGCTCAAACGCATCAATTGCGTTCGATGTCGATCGCCTGTGATTGTTTCAGTCTTTTTAACAGCTCATAATACACTACGCCGAGCTGGTCCCACCAAATACAGAGCATGACCTTGGAGCCGTGAATATTCGGTTTGGCCGTTGACGTGGAAGCATGGCTAGGAACTCCCCATGATTTTCTGCGCTTGGGATTATCGTAATGAACCCATTTTTCGTCCCCAGTCACAATGCGATGCAGAAATCCCTTCCATCTTTGCCTTTCAAGCAGCTGTTCACAAGTAAACAAACGCCGTTCAACATCTCTCGGCTTCAACTCGTACGGCACCCAATTTCCTTGCTTCTGAATTATTCCCATGGTTTTGAGGCGTTTTGAAATGGCTTGTTGAGTCACTCCCAATGCTCGTGCCAATTCTTCTTAATTTTGACACAAGTCTTGATCAAGTAATGCCTCCAATTCTGCATTTCTGTTCTTCGAGAACCTTCTCTCTTCCACCGCTCTACCGGTTTTCGACGTCAAAGTCATTCTTGAAGCGTTGAAACCACTCATGACACGTTCTTTCACTAATAGCGGCCTCACCATAAGTATTTGAGGGCATTCGATAAGCCTCAGCCGCAAATTTCTTCATATTGAAGCAGAAAATTAAAACCTTCCGCAAATGACGAGAATTTGGTTTGTAAACTGACATTTTCAATCGAGAATAACTTTATGATGCAGACACAAATCGACTAATATTTCTATGGTGTTATGTTGACAGATGCCCAAGTTTATTGTATGATCTATTTATTTCTATCTACCACTTACCGCTAAAGCCATCTATAGGAAAACGGCGGAAGCAAAGTTAAATAATATAAAATTGATTTTTGTGTATGTATCACATTCATCGTTGTGCATGGTTGTGAGACTTGTTCACGTGTAAATGTAGATTATTCAGTATAAGAATGTAAGAATGTCTATACATTACGAGCTTGAAAGTCATCAACGGTTATCTTATAGAGTGACCTTACAATTAATTTGCTTGTATTGTATTTTTGTATTGTAATAATACGATACAAGCAATTTGACTGAACTGATTTCCATTTTTATCTCTGATCGCATTTGCTCCTTGCGAATTAAATTGACTCATTGTTTCAATTACTGATTATATCCTGGTTTACCAGTTAAGAATGTGTTGTGGTACATTTTTATTTAATGACTCATCATGTTCAATATTTTTATCATTATAGACTTATTGTGACTGTTATAATGAAAGAATATAACCGATAATATTACCAGAACGAAAAGCATTGCATTGTGCGGAAGATAGATAGAATAAATATTACCAACTTTTTGCGTAACTATAAATTGAATAATTTTAACCGTTTTATTAATTTTGTCAAATTTGTGTTTAATTTCTTTACACTAAGGATGACCTAATAATAAGGTCGAAACGTATATTCTAAGAATTTGTAATACATAAAAATCTGGCTTGTAAATCGATTTAATTATCTTTTTTTGATAAAATTCCCATTTCTTATCAGGAAATGAATAGAAATAAAACTTAAGATTTTTTAACTCACTGTTTTTGCAATCAGGAACACAATACTTTTGAGTACAGTGGTTTATTTTCTACAAAAATATTAACTATATTATCAAAGAGTGACGCTAAAATCACCTGTTTTTTAGCCCATTTTTGGGTACTCGAATTTTTAACTGAATCATACGCCAAAGTACTCTATATGAAGGGACATTAATTTCATAAAAGTTTTAACTTGAGCCTAGCCACCAATTCAGAGATACAGGAGGCTGAAAGTAACACTTTATTTGTGAAGTCTCATCGTATAACATCAATAAAACTTTTGCAAAAAGAATGAAACACTTCTTAAACGGATAAAATCACAAAGAAATTAGTGCTCGAAGGGTTTCTGAAGACTCTGATTATAAATACCAGAGATATTCAAAATTCAAAATGAATAACAATTGAACATCAACGACATCATATAAGTACGCTTCAAATAGACCTAAACTTATGTAAATAGTGGATTAAAATGCTATGAGACAATAAGATAAAGTAACACTGTCCTTCACTGATGATGTTTCAGAATGGAAGTAGCTCACTTTAAAAGTATCATGAAGATAGTGCCATAAACTGATTGTAGAGGACGGTTTAAGTAGACAATAACTTGAAGCAAATATCAGGTTGTAAGATCATTTGCTTCACAGTTATGCAATTTGAGCAGCACTTCAACGTATGTAACATCAGTCATTCATATCAGTATCGTTACACTAGAAGCCCACTGTAAGGCAAACACATTAGGCATGTCGTAATTGTAAATAAAAGTAAGTAAGTCAATAAGAAAATGTAGCTGGTTTTTTAACGCAAGTCTATTGTAAGATGTTGTTCTGTGTAAGAAGCTTAAGTTTATTACAGTTATGGAAAAATTATTTTATTTGGTTCATTTTAATTATTTTTGATTTTTTAAAATCCGTGCTCGTATTGATAATCGGAAACCCCAAAAAACCCCAAGCGGCATGTTACAAGTGAATCCGAGAGATTTTTAAAAAAATCGTCCGCCATATTGGATCCGCCATTTTGAATTTCAAAATTCTGACTTCATATTTGTAATCGGCAATCCTAAAAACTCCCGAGTGGATTGTTACATTCAAATCCAAGCGGTTTTTTAAAAAGTCGTCCGCCATATTGGATCCGCCATTTTGAATTTTGAATATCTGTGGCATTTATAATCAGAGTCTTTAGAAAACCTTCGAGCACTAAATTCTTTGTGATTTTATCCGTTTAAGAAGTGTTTCACTCTTTTTGCAAAAGTTTTATTGATGTTATACGATGAGACTTCACATATAAAGTGTTACATTCAGCCTCCTGTATTTCTGAATTGGTGACTAGGCTCAAGTTAAAACTTTTATGAAATTAATGTCCCTTCATATAGAGTACTTTGGCGTATGATTCAGTTAAAAATTCGAGTACCCAAAAATGGGCTAAATTTAGCGTCACTCTTTAATTATCGGATTACTATAGTTTGACAGCTAAATTCTCAGACTCAGAAATTGCCCAAATATAACTATAGTAGAGTAATTATTTACATTAGGGGATCCCTCCCCAATGACTGACTTTCGACATATGTTGTCAAGGTCATGACTCTGAGTGACCTTCAACAAGTTTTAGCTGTCGCTGGTTATTCGTTAAAAAGTTATTTTATATTATTATAATTACTGGCTAAATCATATTATATGTTTCGTCCAAGTTATTTGTCTTTTAAATGAGTAGTTGATTCTAAATTATATCAAGTTTAACATTGAGAATGATCCAATTGGGATTGAAATGTTTGTTATAATAAACTTTTGTTTTTCAATAACACATCATTAAGATCTGGCTCGTAGCCCTATATCTATTATTAAATTTGAAAAAAATATTATTTCGATTTTAATTTATATCTATTTACTTCTATTTTAATTTGATAGAATAGTTCATATAGTTTTTCAAATGATAGATTTTCGACCAATCTATTTTTATAAAATTAATATTCGGAAATATTAAATACATGATGACTCTTTGCCTAGGTAGAACATGAAATTTTAATAAGGTCAAGATATGACATCAAATAGAAGTTATTCCATGAACAGTCATAACGACTTCGATTTAAATGTCTCTATTATACAGGGTGTCCCAAAAAAGTCGGGACACCTAAATATCTCGGGAAATATAAGTTTTACAGAAAAGTGTTTCAGACTAAAGTTATATGTTTTAAAAATATCTATTTACTGATCCTATCAGTTTGACCTTGGGTTGCGTAGCCAAGGTTAGGTCAAGGTTACATTGATTTTCTGAAATGAAACACTATTTTTGATTTAAGAATCTAATAGCTGATGTCGAGAGCTTTCCAAAACGCTATAATGAAATATTTTTTTATGAAGTACTTTTCAGGTTATAAAGCTTCAAAGTTACAGTATCGCCGGCATTAGCATTACCCAAAATATTTAATTTTAGAGACTGGCCAGTCAAGGCGAGATCGGTCGGTGGTCTGTGAATCTTGACCTTCAGTTAACGCACAAACAAAAACATAACGCGTGGTATTACATATCTTGGGTAATGCTAATGCCGGCGATACTGTAACTTTGAAGCATTATAACTTGAAAAGTACTTCATGAAAAAATATTTCATTATAGCGTTTTGGAAAGCTCTCGACATCAGCTATTAGATTCTTGAATCAAAAATAGGGTATTCCATTTAAGAAAGTCAATATAACCTTGACCTGATCTTGGCTACGCAACCCAAGGTTAAACTGATAGGATCAGTAAATAGATATTTTTAAACCATATAACTTTTGTCTCAAACACTTTTCTGTAAAACTTATATTTCCCGAGATATTTAGGTGGTCCGACCTTTTTGGGACACCCTCTATATACAGGGTGGCTCATTTTAATTTTGACACCGAAATATCTCGAAAATTATAATAGATACGGAAAAATGTTTCAGACAAAAGTTGTATAATTTAAGGGGATGCTGGAGTTATTGACGGAACGTCATTTCGTATTTCTCAAACCATTTCGTTTTTCTTTTACAGAATAAAAAATCCTTCTTTGTAATAAAAAAATTCAAATACTTTGGAAAAGTACAAACCAGTATAAAAATTCCCCCAAAAATTGTAAATTAGTTTTCTGTTATCATGTAGGTTCTTCCTTCATATACAGGGTAACGGTCTGCATGATTTTTTAGACACTGACAATAAAAAAAAAGATTATAAGGTGATTATCCATCTATTTCATACGAGCTACATGCAATAAAAAAAAATTTTTTTTAATAAAAAAGTCAAGGTCATCTTGAATTTTTTAAAAACACCTTACAATTTTTTTTTCTATAATATTGTAGGGATCTTCAAGAAGAATTCATCGCACTATCGAGATTATCACTTTCATTAGTGTTTTATTGATTTTACAATATTACATAATATTTATCACAAATATATTAATAAAGGAATACTTATGTGAACAAATTTTATTAATTTTATTGATATTTAATATCAAGTTTGCAGTATTATAAACATGAATTAATGAAGAAAAACTGTAACTTATGCAAGCAAATGTTCAAATTGCTTGCCTCTTTCTGCAACACAAACTTCTGCTCTTTTTTAATAAATTAGTATGCGTAGCAGCTATTATAC
Source organism: Trachymyrmex cornetzi (assembly GCF_001594075.2). Taxonomy (NCBI): domain Eukaryota; kingdom Metazoa; phylum Arthropoda; class Insecta; order Hymenoptera; family Formicidae; genus Trachymyrmex; species Trachymyrmex cornetzi. Next base: position 24,826 of record NW_017298928.1, read on the forward strand.
TATTTTTATTCAAAATTATCTTTGGAAATCGTGTTATAAGTACATATGGATCAGTCCGATGGCCGGTACGTTCTCCGGATTTATCTCCGATGGATTTTTTCTTATGGGGACATCTGAAATCTTTTGTATATCAAACAATCATATTATATATCAAACATATATTAACCAATACATAATCATATTAAGAATTTTAAGCACGACCGTATATGTGACTACATCAAATAGGATAAAGAAAGCCAAGATCGGTCAAATTTTGGATGTTACAAATAATACAGTATATATAGGGTGGAGAAAAAGTACCGGGACATCCGAATATCATAGAAAATATAAGTATTACAGAAAAGTTCAGACAAAAGTTGTAGGGTTCCAAACGATCTATTTACTGATCATATTCGTTTGACCTTGCGTGGCGTCTTCAAGGTTAGGTCAAGGTCAGATCAATTTTTTAAAATAGAATACCTTATTTTTCATTGCATATTCTTATAGCACATCTCGAGAGCTTTCCAAAACACTATAATAAAATATTTTTTCATGAAATACTTTTGGAGTTATAAGGCTTGAAAGTTATAGTACCGCCGGCATTAGCATTACGCAAGGTGTCCCGACCGACGGCTAAAACCTCTTGAATGTCGTTCAGAATCATGTCTTGGATAACATTTGTTAAGATCAAAGTCACTGGAGATTGTTTCTTTTATTTTCATTTTTGCACTGAAAATTCATTTTTATGTAAAAATGAAAATAAGAGAAACAATCTTTAATGACCTTGAACTTGACAAATGTTATCCAGGACATGATCTTGAACAGCATTCAAGAAGTTTTAGCCGTCTGTCGGACAATTTGCGTAATGCTAATGTCAACTGTACTGTAACTTTCTAGCCTTATAACTCCAAAAGTATTTCATGAAAAAATATTTTATTATAGTATTTTGGAAAGCTCTCGAGATGTGCTATAAGAATATGCAATGAAAAATAAGGTGTTCTATTTAAAAAAATTGATCTGACCTTGACCTGACCTTGAAGACGCCACGCAAAGTCAAACGAATATGATCAGTAAATAGATCTTTTGGAACCCTACAACTTTTGTCTGAAACACTCTTCTGTAATACTTATATTTTCTATGATATTCGGGTTTCCCGGTACTTCTTCCCCACCCTGTATATTCTTTTTATTAAATCAATTTATTCCAGATATAATTGCGAGCTAATAACTTTCAGTTTCAATCATTCTAAAATGCTAATAATCTCCTTTAAATTAAATTAGAAAGAAAGAAAGTAAGAAACTAAGAAATTTATTGCGAAAAATATTACCTCAGCCAGGACACCAATAAATAATATTCAAGATCTTCGAGTAAGAATAATTACAGCTTGTGCAACTTTGGATCAAAGGCCGGTATTCATAGTCAGTTCTTATATTCAAGACCGCCTAAAGTTCAGTCTTAAGATGTCACGAACCAATCAGAGGACCGCATTAGCGTCTTAAGACATTACTTAAGATGGTCTTAAAATAAGAATCGACTATAATACCGGCCTGTGTTGCAGAAGGAGGCAAGCAATTTGAACATTTGCTTACATAAGTTACAGTTTTTCTTCATTAATTTATGTTTATAATGCTACAAATTTGATATTAACCTTCAGAGAGCTGATATTTTTACCTTCAAATTTTGAATTTTTTTTGTGTAAAATTCATGTATACATTGAATGTTTATGTCACGAAGAGTCAACGAGTTTTCCGTTGGCCACTATAGTGTCCAGGCCGGCCCTCTAAAGGTTACCAGATATGTAAATATGAAACCAATAGAATGGAATTTACTAATAGATGGCCATAGCTGTCAATGTAGTTGCCGTCAGACCGCGTCATTGACGCTGTTTCCTTGTTCTGACATTTGACAAAGATTTTCAACTCACAACAATACAAGTTTCATACAACAGTATAGTTTGTAATAGCATTTAACATGTCGAATTTTGTGCTTGGAAACTACGATTTGCGGACAACATTGATTTTCTGTTAGCATTTGAAGAAAACTGGTGCAGAATCACATCGAATGCTTGTCGAAGCTTACGGTGAGCATGCTCTTGGTAAATCACAGTGCTTTGAGTGGTTTAAAAAATTCAAAAGTGGCGATTTTGA
>NW_017298928.1:27315-51293 GCF_001594075.2 Trachymyrmex cornetzi
TCAATTTGAATCAAGCTTTGCGTGAAAAACGACCGGAATATCAAAAAAGGCAACACAAAGTGATTTTGCTTCATGATAATGCACCATCACACACAGCAAAACTGGTCAAGGAAACGATTGAGGCGTTTGATTGGGAAATACTTTCGCATGCTGTTTACTCACTAGACTTGGCTCCGTCCGATTACTACTTATTTGCATCGATGGGACACGCACTTGCTCAGCAGCGCTTCACTTCTTACGAAGATGTACGAAAATGGCTAGATGACCGGTTTAGCTCAAAAGAGCAACAATTTTTTTGGCGTGGCATCTACAAATTGTCAGACAGGTGTGAAAAATGTATAGCTAGCGATGGTCAATACTTCGAATAAAATATTTTTTATCATTTTCATGCAATAAACGTGTATTTTCTATTAAAAAATTCCGGTTTCATATTTACATACCTGATAAATATCAATTAAATCAACAAAATTTGTTCACATAAGTTAATAAGTTCACATAAGTATTCCTTTATTAATAAGTATTTGTGATAAATAATATGTATTAAAATCGATAAAATAAAAATAAACAATTCATACAAGGTCAATACAAATCACAGACTGATAAAGGTGCCAACGATTAAAATTCAGTATCCATTAATCGACTGTGTGGAATCCTCTTTATTATGAACGTTTCAATTCTCTTTGGAGTCCTCCTTAGCAATACATATATCAAATTAATACATTAAGCTGTCCGTCGACATGAGTCACTACCAGGTTCACGACTGAAGTGTATCCTAATTAACCGTAAAAGAAATTAAATTAATTCAAAGAGAAACTAAGTACAAGTAATTCACCTCAAACGAAAAGCTTAACATGTTCCATGAGCTTTGGAAGTTTATATTAAAAACAATTCTCTCGCTTTATATATAATAATCTTAATTTTGTACATCATGATGATTTATAACCTTTCTCTCCGAATAACGAAAAGCGTTTAACAAACAAATTTATAATTACAAAAGGACATTCCGAAACAAAAATCGAAATAAAGTCACGAACCAACATTACAAAAATCAATATGTAAAAGTCATAAATTATGTATATCTAAGACATGAAAATTACATTAAACTCTTTACAATAATTCAGTTGGTCAATTCACACAATATCGTCGTATAGGCGTGATGTAACCCTTCAGTGTCAGATCGTAAATTCCTAACCCATTTTTTTTGCATGAGAATGTGCGCTTTTTCCGAGATTAAACGTTTATTTAAAAATCTCTCGTGATCCAAAATTTGGACATTCTCCCAATCAAACTCGTGATACAATTCCATTCTGTGATTCGTGATAATAGATTGTGAATTAGTATTCCATTAATATGATTCCGATGTTCTGCAATTCTTGAGTTCAATTTCCTGCCCGTTTGGTCTACGTAAGACGCATCACAATCTTTACAAATTATTTTATATATTACATTTTTATTTTAGTTTTTAGAGAGAACATCCTTTGGACCTTAATGAACACCTACTAAGTTTATTATTACTGTAAAACGCTAGTTTTAAGTTTTCTTTTCTACAAATTTTATTAAATTCATTCGATGTGTTGTTTGTATAAGGAATTAAAAACCAAGAAGTCCTTTCAACATTTTCCGAATCATCGTTATTAGAAAAGGAATCTTGTTCAATACGAACGCGTTTAAAAGATAAAAATTAATTTAATCTTTTGGAAATAGAGTTGAAAATGAACTCCATTGGATAATCATTTCCTAAAAGAGTATTAATGACAAATCTAATGTTCTTTTGATAAAATTTTTCTTCCGATAATAAAATAGCTCAATCAATCATTCCAAAAACTATTCCTCTTTTCTGTAATATTGGATGTGCAGATAAAAAACTAAGATAACGTCCTGAAAATGTAGGTTTGTGATACCAGTCAAACTCTAAAAGTTCATTATTCTTAATTATTGTTACATCTAGAAAATTAATCCTGTCCCTTCCATTTTCCAATATAAACTGTAACCTAGTATGAAATGAATTAAAAATCGTCAAAATATGTTCAATTAAATTAATTAGAGCTGCCATTACAATATCGTCTACAATCTATATATCTGATGTAAAATGGAAGTGAAACACCCAGAGTATCTAGTATCTCTATCTCCAAATCCTTGAAAATAAAACATCAATAAAAGTTACAATCTCGATAGTTGAATTCGTCTTGAAGATCCCTACAATATTATGGAAAAAAATTGTATGGTGCTATTTAAAAAATTCAAGATAACCTTAACTTTTTTTACAAAAAAAAATTTTTTTTAATTTTTTTATCACATGTTGTAGCTCATATGAAATAAATGGATAATCACCTTTCAACCCTTTTTTTTAATTGTCGGAAGTGTCTAAAAAATCATGCGGACCGTTACGCTGAACACCCTGTACACATATAAAGGAATACAAGGATATATCTAAACAAACAGTACTTTCCTATATTTGAATAATTTATAAGAATATCATGAGACGTTCAAATCATGATTTTGAAGATTATTGAAAATTATGATTTATAAGAGAAATGGCTTTGAGAAGTACGATTTGAGTGTGTATAACCTCGCATTCATGTGATATATAGGATATAGCAAAGCAAGAAATGTACGTAACGTTTTACTTAATGTACGTAATGTTTTAATTAATGAAAATAAATGTAATACAAAGGGCTACGAGCCAAACCAATTCAAATTTAATGTAATAAACTAACAAATAATACAAAAACAATAGAGAATATAAACAGATGTTTTTGCAACTTCCTTTGGATCATTATCAATGTTAAAAACGTTTACTAATTAAAGTTAGAATATAACGGTAATGGCAAAAGATTAAGAATAAATACATAAAAAATACGTAATTATACAGACTTCAATTAAGATGTAATCCATAAGAATGATTGATGTAAAAGCCTCGCACGTAACAATTCATCGTCAGCCACAATTTCTGAAGAATCGCAATACAAAATTTGATGATATGATATGGTAATGCCAATAGAATCACAGTATAAAATTTGATGACATGATATGGTAACGTCAATAAATAGTTCGTAGCAGTCAATAATCTTATATGTAGTCAATCGAATAAAATAATATAAAAATCTGTTAATATACAGAAATGTATTAAGTAAAATGAAGAAATAAATTAGGTTAATGGAATTTAAAATATAAAATATAAAAAAGTGAAATGTGTATATAATAAATATAAAATTTATTTTTATTGGAAACTGACATAGGGGCGTGACCTATCCAATATGGCGGGCGGAGCGGCCATAACTCCTTAAGTATATACGAAAATACACGTGAGGTTATTAAAAAATCTCAAAATGTTAATAACAGTTGAAGAAATTTATTTTTATGCTCAAACAAGTCCTTCTCACAGAAATTTTGTAGAAGGAAAACGTGTGCTTGAAGCGAATCATATAATAAAAATCGGAAAAAATACTGAAAATGTGAGAAGTGATTGTGTCAGCTTGACAGCTTTATGTTTACAAACCTCTCAATTAAAGCAATCTTCACATGAAGTTATCGGTGAAGTCCGGAGAAATGGTAAAATTATGTCAATGAAATGTAACGCTGATCTCGGAGAAAAGTGCAAGTGTAAGGCGGGCAAGGATTCTTTTACGAAACCGTCTTGCGAGCAGAGTAAGAAAGAACTATCGTTCACAATCCGCGAGAGGCAATGAAGAATAAGGAACTCTCGGGCCATAGAGTTATGTCAGGAAAAGGATAAGCTAGGCTTAAGCCGGATAGGGAGAGCAAAGGATTGATCTCAGGATAGCAGTGAATAACACGTTTTATTGATCGCGATTACTTGTTGATCTCTTTAACAACTACACACACACCATACTCGTCGAGTCACACTCGTCGACTACTTTCTCTTCTCTTTCAAAAATATCTCAAGCGACCAATCAGGGTCGCTGTAATGGCCGATAGCCAATCACGCTCCTTCTCACTAGAAGTGGCGCCATGAGCACTAGCGACGGCGCACGGAACGCCATCAAGCGGAATAATGTGGACTTAAAGTAAAGTTGGCGATGAGACAGAGTCTCTCTTACACAAGCATGTAATAGCTGTTCTCCTTTTTGCTCAAGGTTAATTCTTAACTTCTACATTATTGAAGCGCAGTGTATTTTATTACTTTACTTACTGTTCAATTTTGAATCATTTCCTTACATGAGCTAAAGAATGTTTTATTTCAGATATGATTTTGAAAATTTCGAAACGTTATCATGTACTGACCAACCATGTAAGTGAAAAAAAGTCCTACACGAACAAGCTGATACATATTGATACAATATGTATCAGCACCTTTGCAAGAACACAACTGTTTTCGCATGCCACTTGAAAAAATTCAAGTTAGAAGAAAGAAACGTTGCAGTTCTCCAAGCCAAAATCTTGGAAAGGCTTCCGGATTCTGCTTTGACTAGAAGAACAAATGGAAGACAGTCCTGTTACCTTTGAAGATGATAAGAAGAAAGAGGTGTCTGATGCAGAAAGGAAGGCAATAGAAATTATATTCGAATATCAAGACAGTGACATCATGAAGAAAATTCGCGATTTAAATACCAATGAGCTGCAAATATGCTGTATTAAAACGCTGGAGACATTGATCGACGACTTTATAGAAGTATGTGTGGACACAAAATTGTTTTTTGCGCATTGGCACAAGAAGCGAAAATTTCGAATAACAGGCTCAACTTGTTATGGTCTTTACACGTACACGAAGGATGAAAATCCCAACTGGAAGAAAAAGTGTGGTGACCATATTATTCCGAAAAGCTTCAGAAGTAAATTCACAGAATATGGGAAAACGATGGAGGGTCAAACTCGGAATATGTTCAAAAAAGTTTCCAAGAAACAAGTATTTGAAACTGGTTTGATTGTCTCGAAATTGAATCCGTGGGTTGCTTACTCGCTTGCTGTAATTTTTGAAGACGAAAAGCCGTTCAAATTATTAGAAATAAAATGAAAGAATTGGAAAGAATACGGGCATTAGGAGTCAGGCGCAGAAGACGTCGCACAAATATTATAATACACTTATGAAGCTTGAAACTTCTTTATTTAACAAACGCGCTTACATGTTTCGGCTCATTTTTGAGCCTTCCTCAGAGCAAACACAAACTAACATGTATAAAGTAAAAGTTATTCTGTCATGATGAGCTCCCCTACATCGAGAATTTAAATGCCAGAATTAAACAAAAAGAAAGAAAAGTAAAATGAAAAAGAAGGATAATATTAAAATGCCCATTCAAGGGTAAAACTATGACCATTTTGGATGCAATCGAGACAGAAGTAGGTAAAAGTTTGATAGAGATATGCGGAAAGATACAGCTAAAAAAGAAACACAGATACTATGGGCAAGTGTAGTTAGGGATGGCGATCGTAAATGTAAAAATAACTTCTTTTGTAATGTATGCCAGTATTTGATAGAAGTTGATCCTAAATATCGAGTTTGTCCAAAATTTTGTGACAGAAATGTTGACAGCAATGAAGAACATTTACTATAATATTATGTTGCATGAAATATGTTTATTAAAAAATGTAGAACAAGGTACAACAGTTTAAAAAAATGATTAACAAATTGTAATCTGTCCTCTATTGCCATGAAACAGAAACCAAAGTCTATATATCTTTTTAGGATGAAATGTTATTGGAAGAAAGGAGTTTAAAGCAATAAAGTAAATTTATTATACGTTGATTATATATAAAGTTTTAAGGAAGTTGTAAGGCAAATGCAATATATTAAGAACTACATGAAAAAATTACAGACTATTCTAAATTTCATTTAATAATAATACAAAAAAAATAGAAACAATTAACCATCTGGATCAAAAGTTATTTAAATAAGTAGTAATATTTTTTTAATTTGTACTCTAATATAAATATATGAAAATGTAAATATTATAAAATAATGATAAAAATCTCAATTTTTTTTATATTTTTGTAAAGTTATCTTGAGATGCAGACATTAATTGTTCAGTAAATAAATAAAATTTGTTATTTGTTATAAACTAATGGTGAATCTCAATGAAACTTTGCATAAGTCATGTTTAGTACTTAATATATTTATATAAAAACATTTAGATTTTTCTTATTATTTTAACAATTTTTGTTTATAACAATAAAACTAATAACATATAAAATAAATAACCTATAAAAATGTGTTGCTCAATAAAACCAGAATGTTATAAACACAACTTTCACATGTATGTAGTTTGTTTAAAGTGAAAATATTAATATATGTGTTTTATGCCCTTACAACCTCTCTTTAAAATTAAAAAGCATAATTTGTTAAAACTGATATAAAAATTTAAAAAAAAAGCGTTGATACAAAAATGTGATCAGTATTATTATAATAGTTATGTTAACATAATAAATATAGTGTGTTTCTTTCTCATACAATATTCGTTCAGTTTCTTAGCGCCCTGATGATTAGAAACATAAAAGTCTGTAAAGAAATAAATTATTGATATTTCATGAATTTATCATCTTTCAGTATCGGCGCAGAGAGCTGAGATTGATTGTGACACAAATTATTGTAAAAATAACTCCTAAATGTGAAACAAGTTTCACAGGCATTGTTTCACCTAAGATTTTGAATGTCTTTATCTTTTGATTAAATCGTTCCACATGTACTCTTGCCTTTGCTATTTTAGCTCATGATTGATTCTGTTTTTGATAATTGTTTTTTGTCTTTAAAAAAGGGCGATCTTATAAGCTTCCAATCATTTTTGGCACATATTTCATCAATCAAAAGTCTTTATCAACTATGACTGCATCACCAGGTTGTAATAAATGAATTAAATCACTTTGTTCGAATATGGTCTGATGCTCTTTCACCCCAGACTTTACTTACATATATGATACTTCCGTCCAGTGCCACACCAATCATTATTTTACCAATAAAAATATAACAATAAAGGCAAATTAGAGTCAAATTTCATAAAAAGAAACGAACGTGTAAACATTATTAATGGTAAAAATACATACATATATAAAACAAATTTAATTATTACATGTTTCGACTCTTGGATTGAGTCATCTTCAGATAAACCATAATTTCTAATTTTATAATTTGTGTCATCATATAAAGAATGTGGTGAAAGTTGTCCAATATTTTTCAATATAATTTCCTTTGATGGTCAAGTAATTGCCACTTTTAGAATTTCACTCAATAAATTCACCATCTCATAAAATACTCGCCTGCAATTTGTTGCGGTATAACAAGGAAATAAAACAGCTAGTAAACTGTATGACGTATGTAACTGTTTAAACTCTAAGTAGGTCATAATTACTTTCATATAAATTCATTTTGACGTTGGTGTGCCCCAATTGATCTCCAAAGGCTTGCTTTATAAGTTCCACAATGCAGTCCAAAATTTGAAAGAATTCTTGTTACAGTACTCAAATCTCTTTCATTTTTTATAAAATTCGAAAATTTTTGTATGATATCAGTGCTATTTACTTGTACATCAATATCTTGAAATAAGGGAGCAATGGAAGATTCGGATGTCAATGTCATTCACAGAACCAACTATAGGATCGTCTATGGGCTCATTGTCATCGTTAACCTGCAGAACAACAACAGGATTTTCAACTTGTGTTGAATTTGATAAAATTTTCTTGCTTGAATTTGATAAAATTTCTTGTTTGAAACTCCTGTTTCTTCTTCTTTGCAAACAAGCACTGTCACATTCAGTTATTTTAGAGTCTAGTACTCCATATCTACCTAGCAAGTTGCACGATGGAACAGCGGTTCGTTTTAACTTCCTTCTTTTTGAGGCAATATCTTTAAATCAATATATAAATTAATTTCCGCATAATACTCTGTATTAATTATACTTCAACGATCATGTAACACAGAGATTAAGTGTCATCTAACCTTACCTCTGATGCCTGAATATTGGCTTACCTGGGAACATATAATCCTTTCGTTTGAAATGTAGCGAACACACTCTTTTCTTACGGGTGATATTCTGTATTTTTAAAGCATGCATCCATGCTTTTATTTTATCACATTTTTCCAAGTTTCCAAAAATATTCTTTACATATTACACATGTTCATTAGCTCTTGGAAAACTATGAAAACGGAGCATTAAATTCTTATTAGAGTTGCTTCGACATTCGTGAACCGAGCAATATTCCGAGGATATTTGACTTTCAATCGCGGTGAAAATGTTGTTCCTTTATCGGAAACTTAATTTATTTCAGAAAATTTGATTTGTTTATCGATCAGTTCTCACAGTTCACGGATACTGATTGCAGGGTATACGATAGTTTTTTTTTCTGTCATCAGATGTCATGGTGAATATCTCAGTGCCCAATAAGCAAAAATGTGTTGTGTAGTCATGGTACATAATAAAATATAATAAAGTAAAATCTAATCAATATGTAAAATAGAGATTGGCGTGTAAGCAATTGCGATAGAGATGATCGTTACTGTCTAAAATATACTATTGTAAAATGAGAGCCATCTAAGAGTCAAACTAAAAGAGAGAAATATTATCGAAAGGATAAAATTAGGAGTGGGAAAAAGGGAGAAAGAAACTAGGAAGGAGAAAGAGATTGTATAATATGAAAATAGGATTCCGTGTCATTTTGCCTATTTAAGCTCTGTTTCTGTCTTTTAATATGAACCATTTCTGAAATTAGTTGTTTGTTATACGATGGTTCACTACCTAAAATTTTGACGCTATTCAAATTCATGATTAAAATTAATCCGATAGTCAGAAATAACTGAAGGAGATTCTGTTTTTTTATTTATGTCTGACATATGTTCATTTAATCTAGTTTTTAATTTTCTTTTGGTCTGACCAACATAACTTGCCTCACAATTCTCACAAGAGATTTTATACACAACTTCTTGGTGGAAGTGTAAGTCGAGATGGTCCTTACCCCTTTTTGTAATTTTTTAAGGTGTTAGGAATGGAATAGAATAATTTACAACCAAGTTTGAGAGTTATAGTTGAGAGCTAAATTTTTTAAAGACAGACTTAACGGTACAGTAAAATATTTATCTTTGAATTTGTCTTTTTTGTGTGAATGAAAATTATTATCTGTTTTATTTTTATTGTGAATATGGTAATTAATTCTTTTTTGTATGGTGGAAAAAATGAAGTTAAGAGGATAGCCATTATCTAAAAAAGTGTGAATAGCATCAATAAATTTCCTTTGTTGAAATTTAGGGTGAGATAATAATACAATTCTATCAACTGTGCCATAAATAACTCCTCTCTTATAACACAAAGGATGATGGGAATGGAAATTAAAAAATCTACCTAAAAAGGTTGATTTTTGATACCTATCAAAAATGATTTTATTTTCGTCGACAATAACAGTAGTGTCCAAAAAATTCAATCTCCCATTATCTCCAAATTCTATAGTAAATTTTAGTATGTATCGAATTAAAAGTGTTAAGAATGTCATTCACAAAGTGTTAGAAGGAGCTGCTAATATAATGTCATCTACATATCTAAAGTAGAAAGAAAGTTGTGTAGGTAATCTATCAATAGCTAATGATTCTAGATCTTGTAAAATTATTTCAGCTATAATAGGGGATATTGGAGAACCCATGGGGATGCCAAAAATTTGTTTGTTGAAATTGCCATTAAAAGAAAAATAAGTTTAGTTTAAAACAAAATGTAATGTAATTATTAGGTATGGGAATAAGTTTCCGCCCATTAGAGAGATGTCGTTAGTAGCACTGCTTGTGTGTTTGATAAAACGGCAATACATGTATTTGAAAGGTGTGTGTTCAAGCTTTTGAACCCAGTAGTTGATATTCGTTCGAAGCGATTTGTTTGAATTAAGCTTTGAAACAAAAACAATAGGAATGGGACAATAGGCACGATAAGCTGATTCTGCTACGTGACAACGCTATGTCACACGTTGCAAAACCGGACAAGAAATACTTGGAAGGAGTGAAGTGGGAAATTCTGCCCCACCCGCCGTATTCACCGGACATTGCTCCTTCAGATTTCCATTTGTTCCGGTCCGTGCTGTCGGCCCTTCCTGGAGAGCGATTCAATTCTTATGAAGATATCAAAAAATGGTTTGATAAATGGATCGCTTCAAAAGAACCAAATTTCTTCCTTCGAGGAATCTGTTTATTACCTGAAAGGTGGGGGAAAGTTGTCGCTTCTGATGGAGCATACTTTGAATGAACTTACTTTGTATTGTGTTGTTTAAATAAATACATCTTTTTCATTTAAAAAGGGCGGAAACTTATTCTCATACCCAATAAAAAGTCGTCTAAAGGTATTTTTGTATTACAAGTTATGATGGTTAAGAAAAAATGGTCCCATCTTTTTTTAATAGTCTCAGATGCTAGTTCTATGGGAATATTAGACACTACATTTAAAGAAGCCAACATATTGTCAGGCTTAACATAAGTCCCATTCAATTTGTTGATAAAATAGAAACTATTTTTTACCTGGCTAGATGCTTTAGATAATTAATATTAAATAATTATATAATTAATAATATTGTGTAAGAATAATGACAAATAATATAATGGGCTATTGACAGACGAAACAAAAATTCTTAGCGGATTGCCAGGCTTATGAATTTTGGTTAATCCAAACGCTCTGGGTATATTACCATCATATGTGTTTTAAATTTTAATTAATGTATATATTTCCTTGATGTACGTAATATTTTATTTGGAATTAAAAATCTGTTTTATCGACATCGATTAAGTTCGGCCGTCGCTCCAGCGTCCCCTTACAAAGGTCTATTTATTGATCATATCCGTTTGACATTGGATGGCGTTGCCAAAGTCAAGACGAGGCTACTTTGAATTTTTTAAATAGGACTCTTGATTTTATTGCATATTATTATAGCTCTTCCTACGACCTTTCCAAAACACTATAATCTAATACATTTTGGATCAGCCGTTTTTAAGTATCGAGATTTATAAGGTAAGTTATCCAGCCAACGAAGATCGGTGGTTGAGCCAGGTAGTGAAGGCAAAATCGAGGGATGATCTTGAACTTCTTGCAATTTTGGGCATGATTTATTTCAATCCACACGTCAGTGGATAAATAGAACATGAATTTGGAATCCCTCGATCTACAGCTTATCGAATATTACAATTCGCACAGTACCATCCTTATTACTTCAATCTGGTACAGGAATTAAGCGAAGGTGATTGCAGACGGAGAGTTCAATTTTGTAGGTGGGCATTTGATGCATTGGAGTAGAATCCAAATTTCTTTTGGAATGTTTCAGTGGCGAAGCTACATTTCATAGCAATGGTAGTCTCAATAGACACAATAGTCATTTACTGATCACCAGTAAATTTTCACTAGTATCGACAGGTGGTCAATCAGTATCATTGGAACCTCCACGTTTGGATTGCCATATGTAATGATCAAATTATTGGGCTGCATTTTTTTAAACGTACAGTTAATGATCCTCTACTGAGATTTTCTCCAAAATCATTTACCAGGATATCTTCAGGACATTCCACTGGATGTTCTCTAAATATTTTGGTTTTAATAAAATGTTTGAACACATCCAAATTATTGGATAGGTCTGGGAAGATCAGTCTTGTGGTCTCCAAGATCACCGGATCTAAATCCTCATAGATTACTATGGGAATATATGAAAGATGCTGTGTATCAGGAAGCAACCACGAGATATGATGGAAAGAGTCAGAAAAAACTCAAGCGATAACGCCGCAAATACTCAGAGGAGTCTTGCAAAATTTTAGACGCAGACTGGTTTTGTGCTTGGAAAATAACAATACACACTTTGAACATTTAATTCCGAGAGTGATACGTAATGACAATTAAACAAAGTTCCTTAATCCTCCTATCTTACTTTCATTAATCGGAACATTCTTCGATCTTGCCTTAGTTGAGCGGATCATCCCTCGATCTTGCCTTCATTAGCTGGATCAACCATCGATCTTTGGGTGGACATCTTACCATATAAATTTCGATAACTTTCAAAACGGCTGACCTAAAGTGAATTAAGTTATAGTGTTTTAGAAAAGTCTCAGGAAGGGCATATAATAATATGCAATAAAATTTAGGGGGTTTTATTTAAAAAATTTAAAGTGAGCTCGTCCTGATCTTGCTAACGCCACCCAATGTCGAATAAGTATAATTATTAGATAAATCTTTTTAAACCCACAACTTTTGTCTGAAACATTTTTCCGTATCTTTTATAATTTTCCAGATATTTGAATGTCAAAGTTTAAATGGGACACCTTGTATATTTAATGACTTTAATGTTATCTTTACTATGATTTTGTATTTTATTTGAATACAAGTCGGCTATCTTTAGAAATACTTTTTAATCAAAATCCTTCAGATTTTATTATTTAACATTTGCATTGGATAATAATAATTTTGAATAATGAAAACTTAATATTTTCTAATATTTGTATTAGCAATGTGAAATTATTTTAAAAAGCTCAGAACGTGTATATGATTGTCACTTAGATAACGTCGACTCCTTGAAATACGCAACTAGCATATAAATTGAATAATCTTAAAAACATCGTTTTGTTTTGTTTTATATATAGAGGACTGCTGTATGTCCGCCTCCACCACCTATGCCCGAAATGGGTAGCGAACTACCGCCGCCGCCACCTCCTCTTCCTGGCGGTAGTGGTCCACCTCCACCACCACCTATGTCTGGAACGACGTGTCCACCTCCTCCGCCTATGCCTGGTTTAAAAGGACCTCTACCTCCACCTATGTCTGGAATAAGAGGACCTCCACCACCACCTATGCCAGGAATGGGTCCTCTACTACCATCGATAATGGGGGCATTATCTCCATCGTCTGCAGTGATACAAGTTTTGCCTCATGGATTAAAACCGAAAAAGAAGTGGGAAGTAGATGGACCATTGAAAAGAGCAAATTGGAAAGCGGTATGTGTATAATGTACTTATATTAATCAAATAAATTATTATCGGTATAGAAGATATAATGATTTTAATAATATAATATATTATAGGACCGTACATGTGATAACACAAACTATAGAATCGAAGCCTTACACGGTCTAGCTGGATCTTAATGCTTGTATGATTCTTATGTGAATTTATATACTACGTATGTAGTCCCACAGAAACGCGCGCCGAAAAATTTCCGGTCTTGAAACGCTAACTCTACTAAACTACCGCAGTAATATCACGAGTTAAATTGACTAGCAATTTAACAAATTTTTGATGCTTATTCGCATCTTCGAAACGATCTTAATAATGATGAATAATATATTAAAATCTGTAAATAATTAATTCTTATTGCGAAAAAATATTACCTCGGCCGGGAGTCGAACCCGGATCTCTTGCAATCCATGCGAGCGTCCTGAGCCTTTAGACTACCGAGGCCTTAGTAATATTCTTCGCAATAATTGGCATATGAAGGAACAACGTCTCTTTAGGCGACGTAAATAAATAATATAAGATATTATAGGATATATTATAGGACCGTACATGTGATAACACAAACTATAGAATCGAAGCCTTACACGATCTAGCTGGATCTTATACAAAGATCCTTCATATGCCAATTATTGCGAAGAATATTACTAAGGCCTCGGTAGTCTAAAGGCTCAGAACGCTCGCACGGATTGCAAGAGATCCGGGTTCGACTCCCGGCCGAGGTAATATTTTTTCGCAATAAGAATTAATTATTTACAGATTTTAATATATTATTCATCATTATTAAGATCGTTTCGAAGATGCGAATAAGCATCAAAAATTTGTTAAATTGCTAGTCAATTTAACTCGTGATATTACTGCGGTAGTTTAGTAGAGTTAGCGTTTCAAGACCGGAAATTTTTCGGCGCGCGTTTCTGTGGGACTACATACGTAGTATATAAATTCACATAAGAATCATACAAGCATTAAGATCCAGCTAGACCGTATAATGATTTTAATATTCACAATTTTTTATTGTAGTATAATTTCTGTTATGTAAAACTTTATGTATTTCAGATTTTACCTCACAGAATAACAGAAAAGTCATTCTGGACAAAAGTACAAGAAGACAAATTAGCTAGTCCGGAAATATTAGATGGTCTTGTACAGAAGTTCGCTTCCAAACCGAGCGGGAAAAGAATAGACGATGTAGTTGATAAGTAAATTTCACTTCAGTAATTATCATTTTTTAAATAATATTACATAAGATATTAATAAATTTTTCGTACACGTAGGTCAGCCCCAACGAAAAAAGTAAAGGATCTCAAAGTTTTAGATAATAAGGCGGCTCAAAATATATCAATACTTCTCGGTGGGACACTAAAGCACATGCCTTACGTGGAAGTAAAAAGATGTTTATTTCGATGTGAAGGACCAGTTATTTCTGACAATATATTACAAGGATTAATTCAATACTTACCTCCGCCAGATCAATTGTCAAAATTACAGATGTACAAAGATCAATACGATGACTTGACTGAAGCGGAACAGTTTTGTGTTACGGTAATGTATTTGATTTTTGTATAATTTATTTCTATCTTTTTATTTCACTGACATCAATATTACAGATATCTACAATAAAACGGTTATTACCCAGATTGAGATCATTAAGCTTTATGTTGCGATATGAAGAGCTAATACAGGATATAAAACCTGACATAGTGGCAGCTACAGCAGCATGCGAAGAAGTGAAAAGTAGCAAAAAGTTTGCACGAATTCTTGAATTAATATTGTTACTCGGAAACTATATGAATTCCGGTTCCAAAAATGGCCAAGCATTCGGATTCGAGATTAGTTTTCTTACAAAGGTTTGTTCTGTAACATATGTCTGTATGTGTAGTATATGCATGAATCACTTATTGTCTCGATGCAGTTTCATGACTTTTTTTTTTAGTTGACCAGTACTAAAGATGTCGATAACAAGCAAACTCTTATGCATTATTTGGTGGATACGATAGAGAGAAAGTTCCCGGAATGTCTCAGCTTCATTGAGGAAATAGCACATGTAGACCGTGCCAGTCGAGTGTCTTTAGAAAATGTTCAGAGAACATTATGTCAAATGGAGACCAATATCCGTAATCTCGAACAGGATCTTACGAATGCCAAAGTTCCACAGTGCGATGAGGACTTATTTATAGATGTCTTGAAAGTATCCTTCACTAATTTTTTGTTAATAATCATTAAATGTTCAGCGGATAAAATAGCTTAGTGAATGCTGAGTTATTTCTTATTAGAATTAGGTTCTACACTTCTCACTAAAGAAAACTAACAGCAAAAACCAATTATATTAAACAATCACTGAGCGTGCATTAAGCAATGGAGAGTACAAATTTTCAAAGGTTTTGTGACCATTCGAGGATTGTTTTCTTTCTATGTTTTCTTATATATTTTTCTTCGTAGAAACCGAAAATAATTATTATAATAACACCAAACTTAAGGAAAAATTGGTACATTGAAATATAGTGAATGAAATCTTTATTCGCATCGTTATAAAATCACTGTCGGTTATATTTCAATAATTTATTTATGAAGTTAATTCCAAATTGGATCGAATGCGAATGATATTGCATCACAAAACGCTAATTAGATTATATTTTTTATTATAACATTTTTCATCTCGGTACTGTTTTCCCCACTCCAAACGTTACGTAACACACCGATACCGATATTACAAATATTATAATATTAAAATATGTTATTATAATAAAAGATATAGTCTAATTAACGTTTTGTGCAATATTATTCGCATTTGATCCAATTTGGAGTTAATTTTATAAATAAATTATTGAAATATAATTGATAGTGATTTTATAACGATGTAAATAAGGATTTTATTCACTATATTTGAATGTACCAATTTTTCCTTAAGTCTGGCGTTATTATAATGATTATTTTCGGTTTCTAGAAAGAAAATAGAAGAAAAATATATAAGAAAACATAGAAATAAAATGATCCCCGAGTGGTCACAAAATCCTTGAAACGTGTACCTTCCTTTACCTACTGAACGTAGTCATTGATGACATTATTTGTTGATTTTGTGTTGATCAAACAAAAGTATTTCCTTAACGGAGTTACTTTATAGCCATTCGCCAAGAAAGCTAGAGAATCTTACGAGGTTCTGCAAAATATGTTTAAAAATATGGACACTTTGTACACGGACATCTCAGAATTCTTCTCTTTCGACAAGCAGAAGTACACTATAGAAGAATTCTTTGGCGATATCAAGACGTTCAAAGATGATTTCTTGGTAAATACGCGCTAATACTTCATGTCGCAGTCTATCCAATCGCTATCTAATGCGATTCTATATTCTCACTGTAGCAATCGCAAAAGGAGATAATAAAGCTGAAGGAGGGCGAGGAGAAACAGAGACGGACGAGAGAAGCACGCGAAAAAGCAGAAGCAGAAAAGGCGGCACGAGCTGCGCGTAAACGCGCATTAGTCGATATGAACGCACATGAGACTCAGGAAGGTGTTATGGATAGTCTAATGGAAGCGCTGCAGACTGGATCAGCCTTCAGTAGGCCAGACCAACGACGCAAGCGACAAACCCGCGTAGCTGGTGGTAAGTTGTATAGGACATACATCAGGAGACAAATGGTGAAGAACGACCAAGTAGCTCAAGCATATTTATTTAGTAATACTTTAGACAAATTTACTAGAAATAAGTTAATGCACGAATATGAAAATCTAACTTTAACTGAAATCGTGCGATGCCATATGCTCCCGAACAGGATTATGGATGAAGAAATATGCACGGCGGGCAATTCAATAAATTTCTTTACGCCGGAAAAAATTCAAGAAATCTACAAACGAATGCTAGACGAGGCGAAAAAGACGCCTAGGCAGACAAAGCATTCGTCCAAAATCACATTCTTTAAAAAAAAGAAACTGTGCAGTCGTTGTAATCGCGCGTATTACACGACGATGCCGGTATTCGACGAGACACCGAAAAGAGACGTTTCCCTAAAAACATTTAGAAACTTTGAATCCAGGAGATTTCATTAAGACTGACTGAGACTCTAGTCCATTAATCGATGGAGACGTCTCTGTTAATCGAGCGTGTATTCTTAGCCCGGTTAAGCAAAAACGCGTCGTAGTTAACAAAATACGCAAAAGGAACAGCATTGTGCGTCGTACTATATTGAATCGCAAACGTATACGTGCGAGCAATGCAAAACGCAGTAAACTTCATGCTTATTTGCAAAGTTTACCCAGTATGAGTATCATTATGCCATCAATTATCAATACGTCAGATATAGACATGAATTCTGTAAATCAAAAGATGTCAAAATCGATCGATGGTTTTCATACTAAAATACTTAAACCGGCCTTCACTCCGATGAGACTCTTAAGATCGAGAAATTTTGAAAACTTGAGACGATATGACGAAAATCAAAACATACAGGATTTGAAAAACTCAGGTTTTTTAAACTCGAGCATGTCTACTCAGTTTTCGAGTAGTGAGCATATAACTAAAACACAATCGCCACTAGTGACAGAAATAAGTAGTTATATTGTCGGAAAATAGCCCGCTGCATTTTATAAAATTAAATCTATTCGTATTGCTAAAAAAAGTTTAAATTTGTCCGAAAACTCTAGACAACTCGCAAATACATACAAGCAATTTGCTCCGGGGAAAATTGAAAAAACTAAAGGATAGTTCATGGAAGAATAAGTGGAAATTTTGGCAAACGCCGATAAATATTGTTTAATAGAATTATTTGCTGCTTTAGTATTTATACAAGACTAAAATGGAAAAACTGACGCGAGAGAAAAAAATATTTTGTAACTATTGTTGCGAAGAAACTTGTTCGAAAAAGCGTTACGATACATACTTTGAAAGTTATTTGATTTTTCCATTAAAATGTGCGATATTCTCGTGTTGTGGATATTGCAATAATATTTTTATGATCTAATATCGTGTAATTATATTTTTAAAATACAGTGTAGGAATCATTATTTTGCATTAGTCATATTAATGTCAATAATTTTTAACGTTTTTTTTTATTTATTTAAAAATAGCGGGACTCAACATATAATTTTGATACAACGTACAATACATAAATAAAACTTTCGTTTACCTATGGATTTGCAAATATATTTACGTATCGTGCGAACTATTCAAAACTGATAATTGTAATATTGTGATTTATAAAGAATTTAAAAATTTGAAATATATTATTGGTAATTATACCGAATAGGGGACCCTCCCTCCTATGACCTTGACATATGTTGTCAGAGTCATGACCCTGAGTAACCTCCAACAAGTTTTAGCCGTCGCTTGTCCTTCATTGAAAAGTTATTAACAAAAAAAGTTTAAGAAAAAACCTATACGATATCCCTTTTCGATCATATAAAACAAAAATTTTCTGCTTTAAAATATATTTTACAACTTTCCACGCAAAGCGACTCCCACCCCACTTTCTCCTATTTGGGGGCGCACAACTTTCATATTTTCTTATATAATTTTTGTTCTTAAAACAGAAAATTTTTTCCTGCTTTACTTTGCATACATGATTTACGATACATACCCATGGGTGTATAATAATCTAACCCTAACCAAACATGTATCGGGTTTGGTCAGGGTTAAATTATTATATTCCTATGGGTGTTAATAACCTAACCCTAATCAAACCCGATATATGGTTTGGTTAGGGTTAGGTTATTATTTACCGGGGTGATCCCAATTGACCACGGATCGATTGGACACTACCAATCACAGCGACCGGTGTTTAGGAGCTTTGTAGTCTCAAGCGCTGTGAGTGGTTCGTGTCCAACTGGGTGCCACCCTTATTTACCCATGTTTGGTTAGGGTTAGGTTATTTTATACCCATGGGTGTATAATAACTTAACCCTCCCCTTAACTACATATTTACCCAAATTTTCTGCTAAAGTGAACATGTGTTCGCGTGGAAAGTCGCGCGCCACTAGGCAATAGGTGGATATAGTTTAAAACAGTTTTTGATGTTATATGTAGCCGAAATAAGTTATTTTTTCAAATATTTTTTGGTAATAACTTTTTGATGAAGGACGAGCGACAGCTAAAACCTGCTGGAAGTTACTCAAGGTCATGACTTTGACAATATATGTCAAGGCCAAGGTTATAGAGGGGGGGGGGGTCCCCTATTCAGTATATTTACCATATTATTTTCATATAGCATATAAATTTTATATAATATTTTATTTGATTAATATGTCAAACTTTTTAAGTAAATGAAAACGAATATTTGTAATAAAAAGTCTTGAGTTTTATGTATGTATTTGATGCACAAAAATATATACTATTGATCTTGTAATCGTACTGAAGAAATTACGCAATAGTAAGATAAAAATAATAAAGTCAAGGTGCTTCTGTCATATCATTCCGATCACTTATATTCAAATTACAAAATTCAATGAGATGTGAGGTGAATGTGTAATTTTACAATTTTTTCTGTTACTGGTGTCATTATAATGTAATATTAAAATAAATTTTTTTGTTCGGTGTTTTGTAAAAATTTAAATGATTTTTATGATTATTTATCTATGTTTTGGTTATGTTATAATTGTTACAAATTTTAAGTGTGACACAAAAATCACTAACTTTTTGATGAAACATGTACCAAAGATTGTTTTGTACAAAAACATATATATATATATAAATTACTTGACTATTAATCTTGTTCTCCTTGATATGTTAAATGTTGTAAAGTAAATTGTACTATTTAATGCAAAAATGTATTGCTGGAATGTCGGTATATGATTAATGTATATAAAATATAAAGTTCCATTCTTCTTTCGCGTAGTAACTATCAAGAAAAACGTTTCACTTATAAAGCGCATAAGTTCTTTTAAAATACATTCCATTGATACAAATCCTATTATTCTCGAATAATATCAAGTCTATTGTAATGAGTTTAATTTTATTTTAATTTTACAGCGGAAAGGAGAGCGCAACTAAATAGGAGTCGATCACGTACTGGATTAGTCGGAACTGGCTTACTAGGGAGAGAACTTTCGACGTAAGTATTAATTGCAAAACGAATGCGCGAACGAGACACGCTCGAATAGAATGGTCGGTTTCTTACCTCCTACATATTACACGCAGATTATGAGCGAATAAATTATTTGTAAAACAAGTCAGAACTTTAAAGTAATAAATTGACAGCAATATGTGTTACATATTCATCAATTTATGAAAAATTAATAATGATTGCTGTCAATTTATTAATTTAAAGTTCTTACTTGCTTTACGAATAATTTATTCGCTTACCGGAAAACAATATAACGACCGTGTAGGAATATCTAATTTAAATTTTGTTAGTTATATTTAAAGATATAGAGAATGGACCACGGTGTAAGAATAATAGGTGATTCCACTTCGCCCATTTTTGCTCAGAAAAACTGTGACGAAATTAAGGCAGTTCAGACACGTAACACTAGAGAGCATTAATGTTCTGAGACTTAATGGCCTTTGCAATCTTTCCAATTCACAGCCGTTCAAGTGGCGTTTCTTTTATGATTAAAATCTCTACAGCATGTATCCTCTTCCACAACTTTCACGACCTTTCTAACTATCCCACCAATCATGTGTATAAATAAATGTACTAATAAATAATAATTATTTATTATGTTGTCACTTACCTTAATTTTACTCCTGTCTCTTGAAACTCCCCGGGAAAAAATGTTTTACATATAATTATATGTAAGTTTTTAATGTATATATAATTTTATATAATTATGTATAAAACATTTTTTCCCAGAGCTTATGAGGTTAGGTGTTAAAGTCACTAGATTAACAAAATACCGCGATGAGAAAATTCACTGAATTAGCATTTGGAGCCAAAATGGCGTCGAAGTGCTAATCTAATCTGATTCTGTTAAAAGATCGGAAATCTATACAGGGGTCTGGAAGAAGAAGAACCTGATTCTGTTATTATCGAAAATACCCGGTTGCTGTGTTGAAAATTGCAAAAATCGCAGCGAAAGAGACTGAAGTTTTGAATAACCGTGCATCATGGAGCCAAATGGCGGCAGTTCGCGGTACTTTGTTAATGTAGTGACTTTAATTAGGTGTTATATAAAGACCCTCTAATCAGAGTCGCGACACGAGGAACAGCTAATTTTGATTGGTCCGTCATTTTTCAGCAATTCCTGCCAATATTGTAGGAATGGGCGATGTGCGTATCGATGCGCTAAAAATCGTTTGCAAACTAATCTATTTTGTGAAAAATCAATTTTTCCAACCAAAACAAGTATAGAATGACAGAAATAGCGTTAATAGCATCTCCCCGAACGCACCTATTAAATAATAAAATAATTTATACTTATTAAATAATCATAATTGACATATAGAAAATAAATAGAACTTTAAAAAGACACAGAGTTGTCATATATTTTATTAATTTTCTTATAATGAAACTGTACAAATATGTTACTTAACCTCGCAGAAATATGTATTTTTCGTGGTGTCCAATTTTTTCCAACATTTGTCGCCCATAATGCTCGACGTTCAACATCACGCGGAAATATTTTCATTATGTAGCCTTCGGCTGCAGAATTATTGCAAAATGGGGCTGCACAACCAACCATTTTACAATAATTTTTAATAATGTTCAAAAAGTCGTACTATAGAAAGACGTATCTTACGAGATCACGATTCACACGAGAACTATGAAGGTTAGAAAGAGACACGATATATTCCTCTCTCTTTCCTGTGATTTTGCTGAAACTAGAGACTCTTAATATAAAGAGACTGTAAAGAGAGTTTCTAACTAGAGTCTCCGTTCCTCGTGTCGCAACTCTGATTAGAGGTCTCTAGTGTTATACAGGGTGTCCAGCGAGACTTTTCCAATTCTCCACAGGGAGGTAGATCGAAATAAATATAAAAGTCCTTAAAGCTTTGTGTCCACGATGCTAAAAATCGATCCGAGAACTCGGATGAAGAAAGAATTGACCAATCGCAATGGTCATGTGATCAAATTGTTCAAATGTGATTTGTTAATTTTTTCTGTCCGAGATCTCGGACCGATTTCTAGCATCGTGGACACAAGGCTTTACCGTTTAGCGATATCCTTAATAATAATCGAGATATTAAAGTTTGTAATTGTACTAATGAGAGCGTGCCGATAAAAAGAATAGAAAGCGGCTCCGGCCGCTTGAGGTATAGCCCGGCCCAGTTTGTCAAATGTCAAACGATGGATCCGCTGGCGGGAGAGGCAAAAGGGGAGCACGCCGTTCCTTAGTGTTCGGCATCGCCGCTCATACGTCTCATCGCACCGCACCAAAGGACTCACGCGATGGCCGCTACGCACATTAGCGATTACATTACATACGTATGTAATAATAACACTGCAAAAATAGGACAAATACAAACTATAATAAACTTCGATGAATAAAAATGTCGAAAGAAAGAAAGCGATAAAACCTATGATCTACGGAAAATCTAATTTCTATCGTAATCTGTCGCTTCTCTAAATCGAAAGGAAAAAATTTTAAGAAAATAGTATTTGAAAGAAATAATATCATTCTCCACTATTCTCTATCGTTTCCTGTTAAGAAAGTGTAATTTCATCGGAATACGATAAAATATCAATAAACATGTAATGTTTCATTACAAGTTTTGTTGGAATTTCTCTTTCTATGTATACTTAAAAAATCACTAAAAATCTGCCATAGTTAATAGTGTATTTACGGTAGTAGAAATTCTAAGCTCACTATCGCATAATTACCAAAAAAGCTCTTTGTTGTCAATAGTATTGTACTCTCGAGATGTAATTAATTATCGTAGGCGGCTCATCGTAATCTATCGTAATTAGATTTTCAGTGATTTTTTTCAGTATACATAAAAAGAGAGACTCCAACAAAACTTGCAATGAAACATTACGTCTTTATTTGATATTTTATCGTATTCCGATGAAATCATATTCCTAACAGGAAAGGATAGAGAATGGTGGAAAATTATATTATTTCTTTCGGATACTTTTTTCTTAAAATTTTTTCCTTTCGATTTAGAGAAGCGACAGATTGTGATAGAAATTAATTAGATTTTCCGTAGATTTTCATAGGTTTCATCGTTTTCTCTCTTTCGACATTTTTATTCATCGAAGTTTATTATGATTTTTAATAATATTTGTCCTATTTTTGCAGTGTTATTATTACATACATATGTATTATAATCGCGAATGTGCGTAGCGGCCATCGCACGAGTCCTTTGGTGCGGTGCGGTGAGACGTGTGAGCGGCGATGCCGAGCGCTAAAGGCCTTGGCACATAGAAAAACTTAAGACGTAAGACTTAAGCAGTAACGAAATCAACATGTTGGATTCGCTATTGCTTACGTACACTGAGAGAAAAATGTTTGGTATTTGTAACTATAATTACATATCACTATAATTATGATTATTACTGCTATAATAATAATAACAGTAACTATGTATATAGTTCTAGCAACAAATGGGGTGGCACCCAATTGGACACGGCTCAATTGGACATGAGCCACTCACAGCGCTTGAGACTACAAAGCTCCTAGGCACCGGTCGCTGTGATTGGTGGTGTTCAATCGAGCCGTGATCAATCGGGGTCACCCCCAACAAATGTATATAGTTGGCAACCTAAAATGACTATAATTATAATTGTTATAACCATAAAATAGTTGAAATTACCATAAAAATGATTCAAGTGACTATAATTTTATAGTTATATTTTGGGACAACCATAAAAAATATGGTTGTCCTAAAATATAACTATAAAATTATAGTCACTTGAATCATTTTTATGATGATTTCAACTATTTTATGGTTATAACAATTACAATTATAGTCATTTTAGGTTACCAACTATATACGTTTATTGCTAGAACTATATACATAGTTACTGTTATTATTATTATAGCAGTAATAATCATAATTATAGTGATATGTAATTATAGTTACAAATATCAAACATTTTTCTCTCAGTGTATGGTCTTACGGTCTCTATTGTGATTGGTCGATTCGCTTACTGCTTAAGTCTTACGCCTTAAGTTTTTTATGTGCCATGGCCTTAAAGGCCTG
>NW_017298928.1:51462-52590 GCF_001594075.2 Trachymyrmex cornetzi
AAGCCGTAAAGCCGTAGGAAATTAACCAACTACAGTCGATTATTTTTCTCATATGTAACTGTGATTATTTTCTTAAGGCTTTACGGCTTAGGGCTTCTTAAAGCGAGGTTGTAGACCCAGCCTTAAGCAACGGCGTGCTTCCCCTCTTGCCTTTCCTGCCGGCGCATCCATCGTTTGACAACATTTGACAAATTGGGCCGGGCTATACCTCGAGCGGCCGGAACCGTTTCTATTCTTTCTGTCGGCGCGCTCTCATTAGTACAATTATAAACTTTAATATCTCGATTATTATTACGGATATCGCTAAACAGTAAAGGACTTTTATGTTTATTTCGATCCCATCTACCTTCCTGTGGGGGGGATTGGAAAAGTCTCACTGGATACCCTGTATATTATATATACGCCACCTGCTGTTCAACTGCGGAGTTCAGGAAAATTACAGTGATTTTACATGAGTGAAATCATCTACCCAGAGAAATGAAATCGACATCGATTCGACATCGGTTTCATTGTCATTTCTCACTGAGTATTTCTTACACCGTGGAATGGACTGTGCGATCCGTATGTCAAAATAGTCTACAAAAGTGAGAGGAACTGTGGAAGATAGCTAATCTCTATCTTTTTCTATTCAACG
Source organism: Trachymyrmex cornetzi (assembly GCF_001594075.2). NCBI lineage: Eukaryota > Metazoa > Arthropoda > Insecta > Hymenoptera > Formicidae > Trachymyrmex > Trachymyrmex cornetzi. The sequence continues at coordinate 52,097 of NW_017298928.1, forward strand.
GTGAAGTTGTGATTAGAAAGAGAGGAAGATTAGTTGTCTTCTACGGTCCCTCTCTCTCATTGTTGTCGACATTTGAATACTATTTAAATACAGACCGCGGAATCTATTCTTTATGTTTCTTTAGTTATGTTTATATATCTCTTATGGCTGTTCTACAATGTGCTTTTTGTTTCCTAGTTCTTGCTGTTTGTCTCTTGTTTTTTTAATCAAGAAGACAAGAGACAAACAGCAAGAAACAGGAAACAATAAGCACATTGTAGAATAGCCATTATACAGGGTGAGGAAAAAATATGGAAACCCTGAAAAATCTCAAAAAATATAAGTTTCACAGAAAAATGTTTCAAATAAAAGTTGTAGGATTTAAAAAAGTCTATTCAATAGTCTCATCAGTTTGATCCTGACTGGCGTCGTTGAGGTCAAGTCAAAGTCACGTTGAATTTTTTAAATGGAACACCCTATTTTTTATTGCATATTCTCATAGCACATCTCGAGAG
>NW_017298928.1:53059-62355 GCF_001594075.2 Trachymyrmex cornetzi
TGAATAGACTTTTTTAAATCCTACAACTTTTATTTGAAACATTTTTCTGTAAAACTTATATTTTTTGAGATTTTTCAGGGTTTCCATATTTTTTCCTTACCCTGTATGTATGTACGAATAATAATTTTTCGCATGTTTACGAAAAATACACAACGATTTGTAATAATGTTTATTGAGGTAATCTTTAATGATAAAATTAAACAATTTTTTCTGAAAGTATTAAGCACCATAATTGACTTTGCGTACTTCCTGTTTATTTGCTTGTCTTTATTGACACTAGGCTTCTTAAGTCGGGATCTACAATAGGTGTTTTAAGTCTCAAGTAAGAAATTGACCAACTATAATTGAATGCGAGAAGAATAATTGACTATGGCTACGTTTCGTTATTCACTGTCAGTACTGGCAACATGACGTCATAAAGTAGTATTGCAGAAGCGTTCTGAAATTACTAATAGTACTTTTATATGACGTTGCATAACGATTAACGAAACGGATTTAGGGCCACTTTCACCATCGTCGGTTTACTTAACTAGCTTAGTAACTGTAATGAAATAGAAAGAGATAGAACTATTTCTATCTCTTTCTATTTCATTACAGTTAGTAGACTGGTTAAGTTAATTGAGCTTGGTGAAAGTGGCCCTTAGTAATACTTATAGTACCATAATATATATATAATTTGCAATTTTAATTATATACCATACATACCTTTACGTGCCTTTTCTGCATCTTTTTTATTCATTAATATTTCATAACTTTCATTCGTTTCGACATCTAAAAAATACATTTTTTCCGGATTTTCCATTTCGTTGGATTTCGCCATCTTTTTACTACAATTGCCTGATCTCGCCAGCCGCAGTAATAGAAGTAGGAAGTGACGCAAAAATTTATGACGTCATAGATGGAAAAGTATATTGGAAGTGTACTGCGACTGCGACATATATTGGAACAGTATGTGCAATGCTGCCAGTACTGACAATGAATAACGAAACGCAATGATTCATCCATTTCTTATAGCTTAAAAACCTATTATAGATCCGAACTACATACACTTATCCCCCTGCTATTTCACCTTTGTTGTTGCAGAGAGCTTTTGAGTTCAGCTTAATCTATTGGAATACATCCTATTTCCGTCCTAAACTCATTGCTGTGATGATTTTACACGCATTGGAACATTAATGAGCAGGAGAACATGCGATACGGTAAATCAATATCCAAGAGAGAGGAAGATAAAAAAGAGCGACATTCCACATCAATGATCTTCCAGTGTAGATCGAATTTTTGCTATTTCGAATTGAGTAACAGTCTTCCTTACATAGTTAGGTATTTGGTTTATAGGTGTTTTTTACTTGTATAAATACATATGTGTGTATACGGATTTGTATAACGATATTTGCATTAATACTCGCTAGAGTAAGTGAGAGAATTTGTTCCGTAGACGATACTTCGAGATGACGCGAGAAGGAATTCGTCACTAGCAAACGCATTTGTAAATACGCATAAGATAAGTGCTGATGACGAATTGACGATTCGTTGAAGCTGCTCGTCAATATAGTTCGGCACACACTTTCATTGTTCCAAGCATGTTTACAATCATTTCTGTGAATCAGGCGGCGGATTTCGCATTTATTTATGTACGTGGTTGTAAATATATTTCATCTCGAGAATCATAGATACATACGTAGATGTTGCGATTCGAAATTATTCCGATATTACACGATATATTTGTAAAAATTACATTTTGTGAACAAGTAACTTTTCCGTTACAAAGCGATAATACATCATTCCTTCGGTATTCTTAACGAAGATATCTCATATACTGTATGGACATTTTTATACGACAATATTTTTATGTAACGAGGAAATTCGTAATTATCGCTTATTTTTATTTCTACGTTATAACGTTAAAATAATACTAGTAATCATAATGACTCTGTCGCCAGCTCGATAAAACGACCGCAAAGCCTGCATAACTTAACATTTACATCATCCGTTGCTCATTTAAATCTCAATAAAAATATTTACAATATAGTCTGAAATTCTATTGTAGTATAAAGAAAGATTTGTATACTAAATTGGCGCACAATTTTGCGACATATTTTTTATAATTGTGGTTTTACCTTGTCTATCTTTTTAGAAAAAAGCACCTGTATTTGCATTTTTTGTAACGGAAGCATTTTACTATGTAACAGTATTAATCTAGGGGGGAGCAAAAATAACTGAAATTACTCTTAAGGGAAGTAGTTTATTCAACGCAACGTTCGCGTTTTGTGATATAATTAACGAACCCAAAAACAGGCTCATGGCAGTCGATCAGTACTTTTAACGGTGGCTTAATCGAATGCTCGTTAAAGAAACTCAGAGTAAGAGATAAGTAGAGAGAGAAGAAAATCTTAGAAAACGGGATACGTGGCGATGTAAACACTATGAATCTAATTTAACTTTTTTCAACGCTTGATAAATTAGCAGTAGATAACACGCGACATTTATATATTGGATTGAGTAAAAAATAACTTCGTATTTTTAGAATTTAATGTCATCTATAAATGCGAAGTTATTTATTACTCCACCCAATATGATAATATTTTTTCATCGTTTTTATACAAATAATTGAAGTTACCATTGTCGATTGGTTGAAATTGTGCATATGCAAGTACCAAATGTGAATCGTGAGAATCCCAACTGAGATTCCCCACGTGGATTCGTGGTGTTGATGGAAGGCCACCGTTTTCGTTGACGGGCGATTCGGGCATTTCATCAAGCCAATCCAAGTATTTTAATGTGCGTGTAATTTGTATAAATTTTCTAAATTTTATAAATTTTCTTGGCCTCAAGGAAGAAGCTCCTGTCATAACTCAATTTGTTAAAGCGATATTGTAACTTTTTAAAATTTTTATAAGATTAGAAATTCATTATTGTTGTATAAAAAGATCCGGGAGGAACACGAGGGAAATTTCGCCGTTGTGGGATAGATGTACCGTGTTGTTTAATTAGCCAACAGTGGTCTGCCGCATAGTAAGGACGGCTATGTCAGGCACGCTTGAAATGTCTAATGAAAGGCAACGTAACGAACCGGTTCTCGGAGCTGTAAAAATTATGGAAGTATCTCTACGAGAGAGTACTGCCGCAAGTTCTCTATGCAGTTAATTTTCTGACGATTCATTTCGGATATGTCCGTTCTTTGCGCGAAGTCAATCGAACGTCTTCTGTATCATATCGGCGATGAAACATGGGTTATTACGTAATTACTTTATGCATATTTTAGCACATGCTTCTATAACGATTTTCTACAGAGTAAGATAGATATAAAAAAAACACCAGCCGTAATATTACCCCGATGTGATTGTACGTGTCTGTACAAAAATAAATTATGGAAATATAATTTGTCTATCGATCGGATCTCTCAACGAACGAATGATTTGTTAATATTCTAGAGTTAGGTACATATGTTAAGAACATAAATTAAGGTCTAATTGTATTTATACTGTGAATATACGCGGATTTAAATAATATCAGTGTATTCATTACTATTCTGTGTCTTATTTCTCAATACTCATGGAATATTTAGAGATATGAAGCACATATCCTATGAGAACATAAAATCATAACCATCAGGAGTGGACAGTATTTGAAATACATATATTTAAAATACGTACTTAAATACATTTTTGTATTTGTTGGAATGGTAAATATCCATTTTAGACACTGAACTATATAACACTGAAATAAGCATCTTCTATTTTCTATGCTGTGATGCATAGAAAATCGTGGCCGCTATTGATCAGCCGCCATTTTGATTTAAGGTGGTATTGAGTGAATCAGGAGCTTTCAGGTGCTCATGAGCACTTACGTTTAGTGTTCTTTAGTAAGACGCATATAGGTAAATTTTCACGGGCTGCTCAAACCGGTTGTTTCAGCGACAAACAGAATCACGTGGTCAAAATTGACGAATATCAAATGTCCATTTTGATCACGTGATCCTTTTTGTCGCTAAAATAGCCGGTTAGAGCAGCTCGTGAAAATTTATCTTATGGCATATGGAACGGTGATCGTTGGTAATCATCTACCGGCGTGATCGGACGTGTTATTGCGTCATCATTTTTGGAAAATGTGACCGGCTTCAAACACGCAATTGAGTTTATGTTATTCTTTTAGACTTTCGTATTCTGCATATTCTCACGCGAAGAAGAAGTAAGACGCATATGTCAGCAAGATTATCGTGTGTGAGATTATATTTGAAGGATTATAAAATCGCGTGACTGTCTACAAAGCATCAACATGAAGTGCTGTGTGCCTGGGTGTGGGCAGAGAAGTAAAAAGGGCCTTTCATTTCATAGGTAAAAATAATTGAAGTGACATTATTTTTGTTTACTATGTACCATTCATGTCCATATAGATTTCCATACATCAATAGTACATCGATCGATACATCGATCGCAACGCGCGCGCGAACGCTTCTGATTCGCTTAATACCACCTCAAATCAAAATGGCGGCTGATCAATAGCGGCCATGAATTTTCCTCAATGCCCATTCTAGTGTTATATAGTTCAGTGGTTTTAAGTGACATCTCACCGGTTTCGATATCTTTTAGATATGTTGTAAGGGAGAGTGTCCTGAGCGAGATTCCCCCCAAGAATTAAGTGGGCGACAACATTGATTTAGGAGATAGTAAATAAAAGTTCTATAATGGGTGCTTTCCAATTGCTTAATCATCTTAACATAAACGTACACAGGAATGCACAAAGTGTAACGTTGTGCACGATTCAGTTGGAACAGAATGTGTACGCTGGGTTGAAATCCGCTTCGGATAGAGTTAGATTAAATGTAGCTTTTTCCGCCTTATTAAACAAAAAAAAGTAAAAGTGCCGGCCACTCAACGTCTTCCAACCCCATTTAAAGCCGCCGCAGTTAGTAACATATAATTGTCACTAGAAAACACACACTTACATAGTCTTCGACTAAGTACAGATGTGTAGTACAGTCCTATATATGAGAGAAGCATATGGTGGAAGGGATAGCATGGTGTGCACAATTTGTAACCTTCCTTCTCTGAATCTCCGACCTCTCTATCTATGAATGTCGATAAAAGCCTTCTTTCCTTATTTGACACACATTATAATGTATCTTAGATTCTCTTTCTATAGAAAAAGGAACATAAAGTGTGTTAAACAAGGAAAGTTCAGTACCAATTTCATGACACGAAACAGGTCGCGGTATTCATGATCGATTCTTGCTTTTGAGACTGTCTTAAGTACAATCTTAAGATGTCATAAGTCAATCCGAGAACTGTATTAGCATCTTAAGACATTATTTAAGATAGTTTTAAAATAAAAACGGACTATATGAATATCGCCCCATGTTTAGCGTTTCACAGTTGGCAGCTCTTAGGCTCTTATCGACATTCATAGATAGAGAGGTCGGAGATTCAGAGAAGGAAGGTTGCAAACTGTGCACACGGTTGCCAGATCCCGAACACTATACAGCTGGGACCCGAAGGTCCATGCGCAGGAGATTTCATATTTCGACTGGAGGCCAGCCGATTGTTTCATTAAAAAAAAGAGAGAGAAAAAAAGGCGCAGGGTTAATTCGTATTTTGCGACTATTGTTACAGACTTTCTTTTTGTTATTAATATTTGATCAACATAAAGTGTCAATCACAGAGACCTTTTTATTATTATTACAAGATTACATATAGTGCGAACACAATTACAAACTTTTTTATTATTCGTAAAATAACATAAACTCCGAACATAATCATAGACTTCCTTATTACTTTCCACGTAATTTAAATATGCAATTAATAAATACTCCACGCGAGCGAAAAACTGGAGATTTTCCCCATCTGCTGGAGAACTAGAGATTGGTCCCAAAAACTGGAGTCTCCAGTCAAAACCTGGCAACCGTGATTGTGCACACCATAGGCGTTTTCCAACAATGACACAGTGTAACATGGTGAATCATTACATTCTCGTTGTTTGCCAACGTTAAACAAGGATGAAATGATTCACTGTGTTACACTATGTCCTTGCTGGAAAACGCCCCATGTTATTCTTCCACCATGGAGAAGCGACATTCATCCCCCACTACTACTTTTAGCACATATTAAGCACCGCCATATTAAGCCCGTTCCAGTTGACCAGCTGACCAGTCAAACTATTTACTCCATTGTAAGAATCATGAACTCCGGATGAGATTAAGTAAGTGTTAATGTTTTTGTGTTTCCTTGTTAAATAATATAGCGATTAAATAAGGCAATTAAAAATGTTACACAAGAAGGTAAACGATATATTGTATACAATTAGTTTTATAATTTTATTGAATGTATTATTACAATAATGTTATGTATTTTTGTAACATGATTATGTTTCTATTTTACCAGGAAGTATTTCGCAATATACAAAGATGACAAAATAAAGGATTACGTAGATCACACACATAGGTTAGTTTAATTGTCATTAATTATTTCATATTTCATTTGTAAATGTACATATATGTATATTTGTTATGAAATAGTTATATTTTGTATTAAGTTTTTTTGACATAACTGTTTTTCTTAGTGCAAAATAGATCAACCTTTAAAAAATTCGAGAGATCAATGCAATCCAAAAACTCTTTGTAATACTGCAAATAATAAATCAATCATCGATCAAGTGAGAGTCCAAATTGATGAAGCTTCACAAACAATCATCTATCTGAAATACGAGCTTGCAAACCTAAATAAATTAAATGTGATATTGAATAAATGAAGAATGAGATGTGTTCTACGAAGCGATTAATCATAAAAACTAAAAAGTTTAAAAAGAAAACAACGGTAGAAAAGTATTGTGTCGGTGCATGAAAAAAGAATTTGTAAATGAAAATTCAGATTTTTATTTCTAATAATATATCGCGCGTTAACAAGATCATTTATATAAGTCCGGATCTACAATAGGGTTTTAAGTCTTAAGCCATAAGAAATGGGCGAATCACAGTCGTTTATTCTTCTCGGATTCGACTGTAAGTCCGGATCTACAATAGGGTTTTAAGCCTTAAGCCATAAGAAATGGGCGAATCACAGTCGTTTATTCTTCTCGGATTCGACTGTAAGTCCGGATCTACAATAGGGTTTTAAGCCTTAAGCCATAAGAAATGGGCGAATCACAGTCGCTTATTCTTCTCAGATTCGACTGTAATTGGTCAATTTCTTACGACTTAAGGCTTAAAACACCTATTGTAGATCCGGAGTAATTGGTTAATTTCTTATGGCTTAAGGCTTAAAACACCTATTGTAGATCCGGGGTAACATTTACTTCTTACTATTAATCTTGTGAATCATTATGTTCAGAATTGGGAAGTGACACATTATTGTGTAAGAGATTAATAGGATAAGGTTAGGTTCCCGTCCTTGGCGCGCTAGTTCTAAATGGTGTAGCTGTTAGTAATGCGCATGCGTACAACGTGCGATGTTTGCTATTGGTCCTTCAGACCACGTGATAGATGCGGATTGGCGTTCGCTCGCTCGTGCGACGTGATTGGCGTAGTATGCCCAACAGGGTGCGTAAGTGTGCAAGGAGATGCACAGGAAGTTAAGTTAATTCAATAAGTGCTGTTTGAACCACGACACGTGAAGTCGGAATAAAACCTTGTGTGATTATATACCAAGTACAAGAGGCTATTTCTTCGCCCTTCCTTACGCTATTCCTTAGCTCGTGCAGATAATCCTGTCCTGACACTCAGATTATCCTTACGATCCTGAAAGCCGACATATCGTTCCCTTCGGATCTCGTTCCTTTCTTACAAGGAAATTCCTTCTCCTTTCAAGGTATAAGGCGCCAATTCAATTTTCCTCTCCACGCCTTACAATTGTAACACCGTTACTGTCTTCGTTAATTTTTTTTCAATTTGTTCCAATTCTAGCATTTTTTTTGTAAATTTACCTACAAAATGTACAAAAAAATGCTAGAATTGGAACACCTGTTAATTTTATGAAAGTTTTTCCAACAGGGCTGTAACGAATTTAGCCATTATTTAAAAATTATTAGATAAATTTAATATAAAAATAAATTGCTCCATATATGGACTATTTTAAACAATTTCAAGTTATAATTTTGTTACATTTGATATTAATTATCAAATAATGCAATCTAAAATCTAATAATTTATTTTGATAAAATAACGAATCATATTATACTTTTTAAGTAACAATAACAGCATTACTTTTTAAAACGAGTAACGAATAACGCACATGCAGTAACAAATTACTTTTTATAAAAAATAATGGTAATGCGTTACTTTTTTAAGGTAACGTTCGAAACTCTATAGTTATTTCTGAATGCCAGTTGAAATATAATAGAAAATGAGTGACTTTTAAAAATGTATGAATTCTAAAAAGAATCATTGAATTTAAGATAATAAATAAAATCATGTTTTAAAAAGTTTTTTATATATATTTCTTTCATTTTATATTATTATATAACCAAAATAGATAATGTTTAAAAAAGTAAAAAAACATTTTTAACACACTTCAATTTCATAACATCAAAATGTAGAGTCACAGAGTTCATTTAGCGTAATTTTGACATGAATCACAATGAAAATATATTTAAAAATGACTCCCTATTCAAGACGGTTAATAACCATGTGCATATCCATTGTCTTACTATTATATGTGCAATTTTTATTTTCTTTTTCCAGATATTCTTTACGTTGCAGATTAAACATTCTAAATCACATACGGAAAAACGTAGTTAAGATTTTTGTATTAATATTATGACATTGTGGAATATTAGCACCTTACAAAACATATTGCATATTTTCAACAATGTAGTCAATAATCTTAATATATTCTACTTTTCTAAATGAGTCTCTGAGTTCCCTAAATGCAGGGTTGGGTAAGTTAATTTTTTTCTTTTAACTAAGTTAAGTTAAAGTTAACAACCTTGAAAATTTAACTTAGTTAAAGTACAAGTTAATGTATAATGAAATTAATTGAATTAAAAGTTAAGTTAATAAAAAAAAGTAATTGAAAAATTAAAAGTTAAATTTCTTTCTATTTTATAATTTCAGAGTCTTACAAATAGCGGAAATGGCAAACATATACTTCATTTAGAATATACTCTATATTTTATTTAAACTTTTTGTTTATATATACTGTTACCAGGTATGTAAATATGAAACCGGAATTTACCAATAGATGGCTATAACTGTCAATGTAGTTGCCGTCAGACCGCGTCATTTCCTTGTTCTGACATCTGACAAAGATTTTCAACTCACAACAATACAAGTTTCATACAACAATATAGTTTGTAATAGCGTTGAA
>NW_017298928.1:62889-67864 GCF_001594075.2 Trachymyrmex cornetzi
TGCGTGAAAAACGACCGGAATATCAAAAAAGGCAACACAAAGTGATTTTGCTTCATGATAATGCACCATCACACACAGCAAAACTGGTCAAGAAAACGATTGAGGCGTTTGGTTGGAAAATACTTTCGTATGCGGTTTACTCACCAGACTTGGCTCCGTCCGATTACTACTTATTTGCATCGATGGGACACGCACTTGCTCAGCAGCGCTTCACTTCTTACGAAGATGTATGAAAATGGCTAGATGACTGGTTTGGCTCAAAAGAGCAACAATTTTTTTGGCGTGGCATCCACAAATTGTCAGACAGGTGGAAAAAATGTATAGCTAGCGATGGGCAATACTTCGAATAAAATATTTTTTATCATTTTCATGCAACAAACGTGTATTTTCTATTAAAAAATTCCGGTTTCATATTTACATACCTGGTATACGGCGCCGGAGCAGTCGATGTTTTATTTCGGTGCTTACGGCAGCCCTTATACAGCGCCAAAGCAAACGATTAATTGTTTCAGTATTCTGAAAAATTAAATTTAATTATAAATTTCAATAGTTTATTAAGGTTCATGTAAACGTACCAAAACAATTCCATCGTATTCTAAGAAATTGTCATTATATGTAAATGTTATTTCCAAATTGACGTAATTTGCTCCAAGAACAACATGTATGCTCCTTATGATCCTTTGGACCATTTCTTTTTGATAACTTGTAAATCATTAGAGTAACACCATTCCGATTGTCTGTCTATTCTTAACATACACGTGTAGTGACCACGAATTATTTCCTCGCTCTCGTGAAATATAACGTTTATTATCTTGTTCTGTTTTTTATATATCTAATAAATATTACAGGTCGTGTTAAAATGGAGAGACGAAGAAAATAAGGTTGCGTTCTCACGAGAATGGGCAATGGAGGGCACATTCTTTATTGTAAGTATATTCATAGAATATTAAGAATTCATTCTATTGCAATTGATACAAATAAGTAATGTATGGTCAATATTTATTATAATTATAACAGTTACATATATACTATTAAATATAATATCTATGTATATGATATATATTTATATGCGTAGCGATTTATATTTGCCCCGGGCGCCTGCGATAGGCCCGCCACCGGACATAGCAGATAACACTAGCGCGCGAAGGAGAAGAAGAACGACGGGACATAATAGATATGGCGCGACCATGGTGTGTATCGTACGACAACCAAAGAGTGTTCTAAATAAATAAAGGAAATTATCACCAAAAGAAGTATAGTTGCTGAACTTCGCCTCTCCTCATGTGTGATACGATTTCACTCAAATGCAATAGACCCGGGTCGTACATATGGATGTACCATATGTTACAATTTTTTCTAACTGTATCGCATGAATTGTAGCTTATAGAAGGTTACGTGACAAGAATCGGAAATATATACATTTGTGATACTTGCATTACTAGAAAGCTGCCCTGTATATCTGTACTCTGAAAAGTAGGTGATATATCCCTAAAAAATCATTACAATAAAAAGGTCAGACCATGTTCAAAAACAGATCTTCAAAAATGTAAGCCTTTAAAAATTTAATTAATTATCTAACAATATATATTACCATGAAAAGTAACTGTTATATTATTCAAGGTCCTAGTTCAAAATGAACATACGTAAAGCGTATTTTCAAAAATGTAAACCTTTAAAAATTTAAATAATTATCTGATAATATATTACCATGACAAATAACTAATGTATTATTAAAGGTGCCAGTTCAAAGTGAACATACATAAATTATAAAATTAAATTATTATCTAATAATATATTATCATGCCAAGTAACCGATATATTATTAAAAGTGCCAGTTCAAAGTGAACATACATCAAGTGTATCCTCAAAAATTTAAATTTTTAACAATTTATGAGAGTTTAAACACTTTATTTATGCAGTGGTTTTACAAAAGAAAAGAAATATATCGCACGTAGTGTCAAACGGAAACGCAAGAATAAGAAGTAATAAAAAGGCGGGAGACGAACGCCAATATAACTATAAACTAAAGTACACACAGCGAGTGTTGTCAATTCATGCATAAAAGCCAATGGCGCCAATTATAAAACTAACACCCCCTCAACGCGAGCATTCTTATAAACTATGTTTATGTCATACTCATATCTTGCATACATTTAATATGAGTAAGTTTAACAGTAAATAATAATAATAATAACTCAGGAGGCAGCCTCTTGTTGGGGTCCACCAACGACACGCAGACTAGGTCCATTGTGTCTTCCCAGCCGTACTAACCCCAGGTCAGCTCAGACCAATCTTCCTCCAGAAGTAAAGGAGATCTCTGACCTGGAGTTGAACAAATTTAACCGTACTTTTGGTCAAAATATCTGCATACATATTTTCAGAAGGAGTATATTTTACATCGATTTCACTGCATTCGTATTTTTCGCGCACAAAATGATATTTTATATCTATGTGTTTTGTGCGTGAATGGTGGGTTGGATTTTTTATCATGGCTTGAGCGCCTTGATTATCGCAATATATGATTGTTTCGTTCGCTCTTAGATTAGTTACGCCTAATTCTCGCAGTATACTACGCAGATAAACCGCTTCTTTAGTCGCTTCTGTCAGAGACATGTATTCAACCTCGGTGCTGGACAAGGCTGTAGTTTTTTATTTTTTAGATTCCTATATTACAGCAGCATTTGCCATTACAAAGTAATAACCTCAATAAAATCATCTATCACTAGAATCCGATGCCCAGTCTGAATCAGCAAAACCTGAAATTGATTTTCCATTTTTTTTTAATTTTAAGCCTTGATCGGTTGTTCCTCTTAGGTACCTGAGTACATGTTTTGCCGCGAGCCAATGCTGCTTGTTGGGATTTTGATTAAATTGACTTAAATAACTTATGGTATAAGCTAGGTCTGGACGTGTTGCTATTGCTAAATACATTAAACTTCCGATTAAAGATTGATATTCATGTCTATTTACTTCTGCGTCATCTAAGTTATCATTGTTTTTAGACAGATCTAGTTTTGGTTCTAAAGGAGTTGCCTTCGTTTTTCATTCAGTCATACCGAAACTAAATAATAAATCTTGTGCATACATTTTTGCGACATAAAAATAGACTTTGTAGATGGATCTTGATTGAATTCGATACCTAAACAATAATGAAAAAGTCCTAACTCTTTTGTTCGAAATTCTTGATTTAAGTGTTGTACTAGCTCATGGTAAAGGTTAATATTATTGGTAGCAACCACCTGATCATCCACATAAACTAAAACAAATAAAACATCTTAATTAGATCTTTTAATATAAAAACATTTGTCACCGTCCAATGGAATCATCGCATGGCTTCTGAGTCTTGTGTTCAGCTTCTTGTACCATTGTCTTCCAGACTGTTTTAAGCCATAAATGGATTTGCTGAGAAGACAAACTAGATTTTCTTCGCCAGGTCTTATGGAACCTTCAGGCTTTTTTATATGAACCTTTTCTTCTAATTCGCCAATGATGTACACCATTTCAATGTCCAATTGGTACAAGGTGAGTCCTAATTCCGCTGATAGAGCAGTTAAAATACTTAGGGAACTCAATCTTGCTACCGGAGAATAAGTTTCAACGAAGTCAAGTCCAGGTCGCTGTGCGCAACCTTTTGCAATCAGACGAGCCTTTCTTCTCTCCACTGTACCATCTTGTAGATATTTTGTTCTTAGTACCCAGCGGCATCCGATGGCTTGGTGATTCTTGGGAAGTTCCACAAGGATCCATGTGTTGCTACGAACCAAAGCTTCGTATTCCTTTGACATGACATTTTTCCATTCATGTTTGTGTGGTCCAGTAAGTGCTTCCTTCATGTTGACATCTCCTATCACACTGTATGCCATTTGTGCATTGTGTTGTGTAGCATTAAACTGAGTGATATCGGTGTAACGTCCGCCTGGCAGAAATCAGCTGACAGGCAGACGTCACTATAACGAAAGACGGCATACACTATAGCGCTACAGCCGATCAGGTTTGCGCGCCGTCTCTCTCCTTCCCACTACGGCGTTCACGCGTCTCGCGCGTGAGCCTTGCGCCGCTAAGGAAATTTCGCAAATGCATCTTCCAATAATAATATCATGACAATCAGATCCCAATGTATCATTATACGCACATTAACAAAGGGAGAAAACCTTCCTCCTCCACTAACCAAAGCGCCAAATAATTATAAGGTAATTACCACGCACCACCGTCTAAGAGGAGCATCTAAAAATAATTCAGCTCTTCGCAAAACGCTAAACAACAAACTAAGCGCGAATAAGCAATAATAAAAGGTAAAAGACGTCTCGATTAAACATACTCATTAAATCACTAGCACGGAGCACGAAATATAATAACTCACGAGGCATTCTACTCAAGCGACGAGATATAGGAAAACGCGTGTATAAAAACCACGAGCGCTGCAACGGATAGTTGCAGGCGCGTCTCGATTGCTGCAAGTACATTAATGGATATGTTATAGCCGCAGCTATAACCATTATAATAGAGTAAGAATGAGGCAACCTAGCAACAGAAATTTAGCAATCAATTTGGTAATTTGATTATTTTGCAATTGAACTACAAATCAATGACTACGTTTACACGGCAGCGATTAATCGGGTTTAGTAACATCCGTAGTTATAACTCAAGTTAGCAAAACTCAATAATTTCAAATGTACCGATTCCATATTTTATTGTGAGTGATCCTGCTTATCCATTACTTCCGTGGCTCATGAAAGGATATACTAAAAGCAATCGATTAACAGCTGAAGAGAATTTTAACGTACATCTGAATTCCGGACGTGTGTACATTGAAATAGCTTTTGGAAGATTGAAAGCAAGGTGGCGATGACTTCTTAAACGCATGGATATACACTATTCTTATGCATCTCACCATGGGGCTAGAGGGGAGCGCGGGGTGCGGGGGATACTCGTAGGCGAGGGGAAGTGTAGCGCGGGGATTCTTCGGTGGTGGGGG
>NW_017298928.1:68769-69092 GCF_001594075.2 Trachymyrmex cornetzi
TGATTCCAATTTCCAAATACTTGTAGCCTGTATTCGTCAGGTTGTAACGTCTGCTCAGCAAACGCACCGCACGATGCTCCATACTGTGTACATATACAGTGATGGGAGAAAGTTCGGCAACGGTCAAATATCTTAGAAAATAATGCTTATGGAAAAAAATGTTCAATACAAAAGTTTTAGTATATCAAGTGGTCTATTATATGGTTATGTTGAAATGACCTTCATGTGACCTTGAAGGACACCGTGAAGGTCAACTTTGAAATCTTAAATGGAAATACCTATTTTCTCTTACATATCCTTAAAGCTGGTGTCAAGACGTTTCC
>NW_017298928.1:71009-71248 GCF_001594075.2 Trachymyrmex cornetzi
AAAAAAAAAAACAAAAAACTGTCTAAATGTTTATAGTTTCTTGATTATGGCAGTCACTTTCTTATTGAACAGACTGTATATAAACTATAATATACAGGGTGGACCATCTGAAATGATCCAGTCAAATATCTCGAAAACTAATAGGGATAGAGAAAAATGTTTCGTATGAAAAGTTTAGGGTTACACGGGGGAAGTATGGTACTGACCTTGAAAAATCCTTGGAAGGTCATTTTGAAGGT
>NW_017298928.1:72341-73948 GCF_001594075.2 Trachymyrmex cornetzi
CTTTTCATACGAAACATTTTTCTCTATCCCTACTAGTTTTCGAGATATTTGACTGGATCACTTCAGATGGTCCACCCTGTATATATATATATATTATGGTTTATATTTCGACGACGTTGACAGCGTTGACGTGTTTTCAACAGGGCATTCCCAATATATCTCACTTCCTCCTCCTTCTTCGGCGGTGGACTTGGTGGGCCTGGCGAAGGTACGGGACGGTACCCCTTTCGCTCGACCGATTTTCGGTGTATGTAGTCTCTTACTCGATCCATGTCTAAAGGCCCAGCTACATTTATCGTAAGCTTCTTACGATCCTTGCGATAGCCAATCAAAAGCGTTACAATACACATTGATATTTCTAATTGGCTATCGTAAGAATCGTAATGAGCTTACGATAAACATTACGATAGATGTAGCTGGGGCTTTAACGCTCGTAATCGAAACTTGCGATTGAACGAAAAAAGCTTTATACACTACCTATATACATTGCATATATGCACTGTCAGATCGGACATGTCACGTTTATACGTACACGTTCGTACATACACGTTTATACGTACACTTAATACGTACATGTTAAAACGTACACGTTTATACGTACACGTTCGTACATACACGTTCGTACGTACACGTTAATACGTACACGTTAATACGTACACGTTCATACGTACACGTTAATACGTACACGTTAATACGTACACGTTTGTACGTACACGTTCGTACATACACGTTCGTACATACACGTTTATACGTACACATTTATACGTACACGTTTATACATGCATGCATACATAAGTTTATACATGTATTACAATGGAAGGGAAAAGAAATACATAATCAATACGTTAACGTTTTTTTATTTAAAAATTCTTGCGCAACCACCAGTTATATATTTTAAATACATTTTGTAACGCGCAGATCTTAATATGTTGTCCACATCGAATAGTATTAGCAGCATCCAGAGTAGCCAACGATTTCATGTCTTCGCACACTGCGTCCAAGGTCTCGATGTGCATGCGTTCTCGTTCATCGTCCAGAAGCAGGTTCCATAGCCACGTTCGTTTCTCGCGTCCCTTGACGTACACGATAGCATCATCTTCAAATACAGCCGCCGTAATCAGGCGTTTCGCCTCGCTGTATGGGACCATCCCGTCCTCCCATCGCAATCCATGGTGATAGGCACTCAACCAGGAAGCGCAGGACCTGTCGGATCTTGTAAAAAATTTCCATGGCACGGGATTCGTAAAAATGTAATGCGTGAAAACGGTTCCCTGTTTCAGCACCGCCACTTCCTTCATGATTGATTTTTTTGTTAACGATGAATCCTTGCAGATCCACGAACGTTGGCACGAGCATGTTGTCGAGAAGACTGCGGTTGAGAAGACTGAAGTCGATTGCGGCGTATCGTAGATTTTATATCGTGTCGGAGGATGCGCTTAGGTGATTTTGCGCACAATGTTGGTCAATGGATTATACTGAACCACGCGATCGTGTATGATAAGACAATAGGTTGTCGTAATCGCAGGCACGTTCTCCTTACATTCAAAGTCTAATCGCACGTCGACGGTGCCACTCTTGATCGATTCGTTCTGTCGCGAGCAATCGAT
>NW_017298928.1:74269-76184 GCF_001594075.2 Trachymyrmex cornetzi
GAAACTCGTACAGATCCCATGAGCGAAAAGCCATGCTCAGATATCGCCCGCTCTCCAGAGCGCGGAGCATCGCCAGCTTATTTATCTCGCTCAATAATACGTGCGGCATTCGCCACTGTATTTTCAATAATTCGAGTATCGGCTCTGTCGCAGGATCTCCCGTCAGGCAATTGTTGTCGTTGCGCGCTCGTATTAAAATCAACTCGTGACGAGCGTTGATCACCACGCGCCTGTAATCTTCGCAGAATCCCAGCAGTACGTAGAGCGGTACACAGAAATTAAAGTATCCGGACACAGTAGTCTGCGCGTCCCAACCGGCATTCCGCAGAATCACGCTTCTGTCGGACGACACTGTTACATAGTTTTTGAGCGTGCTAGTTATGCCAACGTTTCTGTTACGATCAATCTCCACACCGTTGAGTTCATGTCGAATCTCGTCGAACATGAACGCGACGCAATTATTTCCCAATGCCACGTTAGCGCCCTCGACCACTCTGTTCTTCGTCAGTTTTCCCTCGACGTATAGAAAGCTTTCGTACGGCAGTGTGTACAGATCCTGTTGCTGTATGGGTATTCTTATCTCGTCGCTGTACCCGAACGTTGTGTTGGCGAACGGGTTGTACGTGTGAGTCTCAATCTTGACGATGCGATCGTCGAAGATCGGCTCAGTTTTAATGTTTAGGATATCAGTCATCTCAAATATTGCGCACCGCGAATCCCAAAGATTTTAAAAATGTAACGTTCGACGCGCTGAGCTTCTTCCTGATGGAGCGAGTGTTATCGAGCTGTGACGTCACCGGCCTTGTAAAGAATGCGTTATCTCTCTGCGTGCGCTCCGTTCCGTTCAGCACGAGCATCTCAAGCTCGCGTTATCGCTGCTGTCGTCGTACGTGCAATCTAACGGTGATCTCTTCTCCTCGAAAATTGAGCAATCGTCCGTTCTAGTCGACGACGCGTACCGTCAGATCCGTAATGCTCCGTGCGATGATCGGCAGGTAAATGATCTGCACCGGTCGTTCCGATATCTTATATCCTGGCGACACGCTCGGTGAAAATTCATGTATCGTATGCACGCTTTTGCCGTTGCTGTACGCGCCCGCGGTCACGTTACACTCTACGCGGATAACGTTTACGTTCATTATGTTGATCGACATGTCCGATTCGTGCCATTTTCGTGGTCGCAGTACACGTTTCGACGAGAATCCCAGCAGCGATCCAATGCTGTTGGACCTGTCAAAGTTTATTCTGTATGCACATCTAATCTCGCATCTCATCATGTTGTAGTTTGCGCGGAGCGTAATCGGGTATTCTCCACCGTCGTCATCGTTGTCGTTGTTGCTATTGTTATTGTTGTTGTTGTTGTTGTCACCACGCATTACGTCAACGGTTTCAAGCGCGTTACGGCGCGGACGTTTTCGTAAAATCGCGCGTTTCAAAAATTCACTTATGTCTCGCACTTCGTACGAACCTTTGGGAATTGTAATTTCCGCGTCGTCTTTGGCGAAATAAAATTTATTGTTCGATTCGTTCACGTTCGGTATCGTGTGATAAATCTCAAAAATCACCAGACCGAGCTCGTAATCGCCGTCACTCAAATCTATGGCGGGAAAGTAGTTCGCCGCGAGGACGGTGCTCTTCCCGATCAGCGTAAGCGTCAGCGACATGATCGGAAAAGCGTTCGACCAGTACTGAGATTTCACAGCACCTCGTCGAGCTTTTTAAATTCACGCGTATCGACCGTTTGCAGAAACCGTAGGCACATCTGTCCGCAGAAGCTCTGGTCGTACGTCTGACAGGACGTGCGATTGTACTCTATCGTCGTAGCACCGTTCCCGAAATATCGCACCAGTTCCTTGGGTGGTCGAAGATTACCGAAACTGTCAAAGTACACGACGCGATTGTTCCTCTTCGCGTA
>NW_017298928.1:76216-76781 GCF_001594075.2 Trachymyrmex cornetzi
GATTCACGATACCGCTTTCGTTTCGGCGCGCGCCGCTCATCGTTAACGCGTTACGCATGAAAACGCCTCTAAATTACGGTACACGCATACGTCTCGCGAGCTTGTTCAATTGCACGTTGGTAGTTGCGCCAGACGGCATTTTTATCGGCTCTTTGACGTTTTTTTTTTCTTCGCAGCTACGCCCTGTCCGCGTTTGTACGGGCCTAGATACAGTCCGCGTCCGTATTTGTACGGAGCGAGATACAGTCCGCGGCCCTGTTCCATCGCGCAATCGTGACGTTGCAGCTCTTCGAGCTGGCGTCGCGCCGCTTTGTTGTCGTTCACCGCTTTCGCCACGCCGGCCGCTCCGCCGATCAAGGACCCGAGCGCGCCTAGCATTGGCAGAAGTGGTAACGCGCCGCCACGTTTCGTCGTTGGAAGTATCCGCTTTTTCGTAGCCTTTTTCCTCGTCGTTTTCTTCCTCATACCTATGCCGATCTTGGTCTTGGCTTTCATCGTTGCCCAGATGGCAGCAGCGGCGGCTCTCTCGCTCAGAGCCGAATCTCTCGCGACGATGCGTCCTAGC
>NW_017298928.1:77471-78097 GCF_001594075.2 Trachymyrmex cornetzi
GGCGCTCAAGTCTAGAATATCGGAAGGATGACACAGCGCGAGATACATTTTGATACTGTGCGATTCGCGGGTTCGCGCGCCTTTAAATAGGCGGTCGTGAGGGAGCATTCGTTAGTGCGAACATGAAATTCGTGCGACAACCGCTGACGATACGCGTCACAAACTGTGACGCGAAATCGCGAATGATGGGAGGCGGCGCGGAGACGCGCAAGCACGGCGAAATGCTGCCGAGCACTATACGCGCGATCGTTTGCGGTCCATCGACGAATTGCGGTAAAACCAACGTTCTCGTAAGCTTGCTCGAGAGCCCGAACGGCGTACGGTTCGAGAACGTGTACGTCTACTCGAAATCGCTGCAGCAGCCAAAGTATCGATATCTCGAAGATTTATTTACGTCTATCGACGAAATCGGCTACTTTACGGTCTCCAACAGCGACGTCGTTTCACCGAGCGAGGCGCGCCCAAATTCTATTTTTATCTTTGATGACGTGCATGCGACAAGCAGGATGCGGTGAGAGAGTACTTCTCGATGGGCCGCCACGCGAACGTTGACTGTTTCTATCTCTGTCAGACGTACGCGAAGATACCTAAACATCTGATACGCGACAACGCGAACCTGCTGATCC
>NW_017298928.1:78306-79280 GCF_001594075.2 Trachymyrmex cornetzi
CGCCAGAGACGAATATGGAAGACGTGCGCGAACGTGAAAAAATCGCGAGGGAGATCGAGAAGACGAGCGAATCGATCCGTAAGAAACACCGCGCTCTGAAGACCGGTAGAATCGAGGAGGACATAGTGTTGAAGAGACATTTCAAGCCTATTATCAAGCCGCTGCGGATCGTTGACAGTCCCGGCATGCGCGCGATAAAGAGACAGTCGCGCGACAATGACGCAGCGTCTGCCCCCAAGCGCGAGAAGAAGGAGGAGGCGGAGGAGGAGGAGGGAGAGGAAGCGAGCGAGACGTTCGAGCGTTTCGCGACCCCGCGTAAATTCGATGATCGGTCGCACGATCGTGTACAACCGATAACCTCCACCCCGCGTACGACGATCATACCGACGATAGAATCGTTGGAGAACGTTTTCGAAACGACTGATGACTCGCTAGCAACGAAGATTCAAAATCAGCTGCAAACGTCAGAAGGACGAGAGGCGTTGCGAGCCGGCTTGGGCCCACTGGGCCAACAGTACGTCGAGGCTGTCCTGAGGGGAGACAAACGGAAGAGCAATTACGTGTACGGCGTTTACCTACACAAGGATGGATTGATGTTTGGCAATAAACGTTTAAAGACAATATAATTATCGACGACGTACGATACGCCGGTACACCCGGTCTTTACGAGTTGATTTTCAAGAGAATTCTCGACGATGCTCTCTACACGGAGACGATATGAACAAGTACAAGAGCATGCTGCTGGCGACGAATGCGCACAAACACAAGCATCATTCGCAGAGCCGATTATTGAGCAACAGGGGATACAAGTACAAACACATAATCGCGCCGTTGATGTCGATGACACCCAAGAAACCGAATAAGAAATCTGGAAAGGGATTACCTCGCGCAATGACGCTAAACGACAACGTGATCGATTACGTGCACTGGGACGATCCCAACGAGCTGGTGGATCGTCTACGATTGCTCGACGC
>NW_017298928.1:80032-81394 GCF_001594075.2 Trachymyrmex cornetzi
AGACGGTTTTTGAGAAGGGCTACACGCCAAATTGGACCACCGAGGTGTTTAAGATCGTTAAAGTGCAGCGTACCAATCCCGTAACCTATCTACTTGAGGACTATCGAGGACTTCAGTTAGAAAGATTGCGCAACAAACTGGTATCTGCAAATTGTCTGTCCATGAAGTATTAAAAGCAAATAAGTTCCATCCTTATAAGATAAAATATGTGCAAGAACTTTCGGAAGACGACTTCGATCGCAGATTAGAATTTTGTGAGGAAATAATGACACAGTGTGACGAAAATGAGTCATTTCCTTTTTGGATATGCTTCTCCGATGAAGCTACTTTTCAGGTGAATGGAGAAGTTAATAGGCACAACATGCGATATTGGTCAGACGAAAATCCCCATTGGATGAAAGATATCCACACACAACATCCACTGAAAATTAATGTTTGGGCTGGAATTTTGTGCAATCAAATTGTTGGGCCTTTCTTCCTTGAAGATAATTTCACAGCTGATGGTACTTTAATTTATTGAATAACGAGATTATACCGGCAATCCGAAATATTTCTGGTATAGCGTTTGACAATGTCTGGTTTCAATAGGATGGAGCTCCGTGTCATTTCGGTTTGATTGTACGCAATCTATTGAACAACATTTTCCCCGGGCGTTGGATTGGTAGGAGGGGTCCGATTGAGTGGCCACCGAGGTCACCTGATCTAACTCCTCTGGATAATTTTTACTGGGGTTTTTTGAAGAACAAGGTGTACGAAACAAAGCCGACAGACATCGATAAGTTAAAAGAAAGAAAATTCCAATGTCCTAATACGATAACTCGAGAAACGCTGCAAAAAGTTAAAGATAACTTCTATGCACGATTGGGATATTGTCAAGTTGCTGAGGGACATCAATTTGAACATCTCATTCAGTAGTTGACATACATACATATGTATGTACATATTTTTAAAAAATCGAGTAAAGGAAATAAAAAAAAATTAAACTTAAAAAAAAACCAAAAAAATTAAAAACATAAAAAAACTAAAAAAGAGAAAATAAAAAAACAAAAAAAAAAGATTCTCAAAATCGTCCATCTCCTCGCGGTGAGAATCGGGAAACTTTGAAATATTCAAAGGCAAAGGACGCTACTTCAAATTTCGAAAACTTGGTCTGCCATTGTAGGTACGTCAAGTTGAATTTTTGGATTCTGACTTCACATTCGTAATCAGCGATCCCAAAAACCCTCGAGTAACAAGTTTCAATCGAATTCGGGTATATTTTTTGCAAATTTACCCGCCGTACGTAAAATTTCGAAAAATTTTGAGCTTATAGACGCCATTGTGAACTCAAAATCGAAAAATGAAAATTGTATACAGTACACG
>NW_017298928.1:81546-99710 GCF_001594075.2 Trachymyrmex cornetzi
TTAAAGGGTTAATATGACTTTTTCTGCAGAAGCGAAATCTGCAATAAAACATGGGGGTTTTCTCATTTAAAATTTTAAAGTTACCTACCCTTTCACTCCTAGCGGATGGTAGGTTTTTTTATTTGTTTTTCAAAATATTATGTATCACACACATATAATCGTCAATACTACTAATTGTGTTACGTATTATTAATGTAATTTGCATTTGTGCAAAGGATTGTTTTTTTATGTAAATCATATATGGATGAGAGATATCGAGTAAAGTGTCATATTACTTTATATGTTAAATGTTGAAAATGTGCTGTGAGTGGCTTTATTATATGTATTATCTCCTGTAATATACGATACGTTATATATAATTCAAAAATATGTGAATTAAAGTAGTTTAACAGGAAAATTTTTGAGGAACTCACAAAGAAAAATACACAAATACCCTTTTCCTCTCTAATTTTAATTGTATGTTGTAATATGTAATAAAATAAAAAAAGTATATTTTTAAAATAAATACCCCTATACGAGAAGGAAGTAAAACATGTCCTTGACAGAAATCAACTTTTACGTTACGTGTATTGGATAAAGTATGTGTATGTTCCTTTGAGAAAAGTATATATCTTTGCAATATCTATAGAATAAATAATTTTGTATTTTACTTATTTTCTCATATGTGTTTCACAAATGTTGCAATACTCTGCGTAATATTACTTGTTAGTGCATGTTTGTGAATACAGATTTGAAATAAATACTTATCTCATAGGCCTATTATCTTAATATTGAGATTAATAACATCGAATTGTAATTGATTGTGTATTAGCTGAAGTATACGGAAAACTTTATACATTCAAATAAATATCTAAAATAATCAAATTGAAATACACTTTAAAATGTACAACAATCTATTAAAAGGACAAAAAGAACATTTCAAAATATAATGGGCCTTCTAACACTAATAAAAGCAGTATGAACATAGAATGTGCAAACATATAGTCTTGTCGTCTATCCTGAGAACTGCCATCTTTTTGATTGGCTGAATTGTTATGATGCAACGATCTAATATAACTTATTGTGGATGCAAATTCCTTAAGATTTATGACTTATAATTCTGACTTAACACTAATGTCATGTGAGTAATGACCTATGGCTTATTGTAGAAGGCCTTTAAATCTTACCACATTTCTTATGTCATGTCGTGACATGAGGGCACATTGTGCACAATTTCTATTGTGTTTTTGCCATTAGTGTCTAGTATAACAGGCGATTATCTACATATTTTTGCCATATTTCTGATGTCACATTGTAACAGCACATCATGCACGATTTCTGCTGTATTTCTGCCATCAGTATCTGATATGACAATCCATGTTCTATCTTTGTTTCTGCTATCATATTAGTAAGATATGCTCCATTTCTTGCTGATTTTCTGTTGTTATATTATGTTTGACAAATCATGATAACAAAAACTAAACTTAAAGGAAACGCAGTGGACAGGGATCTGCTCTACAATTGTGATTGAATTTGCCAACATATCGCTGGCATACTGCTAGCATTTTGCTATCTGGGTACATACTTGTTATTACATACTTATGTATTACAATAGCATGTCATATGATGTACCAAATGCAGTCACAAATGATGTATATTATGCATTCGTATATGAAAGAGACAATTTACTTTCGGAATTGAGTATCTTTATTAACAGAATATCATATATGTATAACAATTATGTTGCATAACATTGTATATCTGACCAGATATATCGCTCATTGCTCTTTTTGCTCTGTAAGAGTCAATTTCTTGTCGTAAGATAAAATCGTAAATAATTTTCTTTATATAAGTGCAATATTAGAAATACAACAATATCGTCAAAATGGCATATTCAAGAGAATAATGAATTATAAATCCGCTACTTATAAATAGCGAATTGTCTCAACGGCAGCTTTATATAATAATACTTCTTCATATCTATACATAAAAATTGAAATATAAAAATGCATTGGACCTTTTCTATCTTAGAAAAAAAATGGTCGATTTTTTTTTATCTCGTGCTATTATTTAATGGTATAATATCCGGTCTATACGACTCTTATCTGCAGTAACTAGGCAAACCGTCACAATGCAAAACACGACAAAAGTGATAATTTTGCATCAAATATTCCATCGCAATTTTTGAATATTTTGCCCTTTATTACTTGACATAATCGTTACTCATAATTATCTTTTAAACCTCTTGCGGTTTTTACGATAAAAACTGACTTCATCTTTATCGCACATTAATACGATACTTGCTGCATACATACAATATAATAATATATTTAAAAAGCGAGGCCAGCTTCCGAATAAGTAGTAAATATTTTTTCAATCGAATTGGCATATGCCGCTGTTCTTAAATCGAGTCCGAGATTGAATTTCATGGCAGTCTTCATAATAGCCTATATTAAACAAAAAATGTTTAGAATTGAGTTGAATATTTTATACTTTGTCTAACTTATATTAATCTAATTAATTACCCTAGCAGATCTCTCCATTGTATAGTCTAGACCAGAATGGACAATATCTTTTTCAGAAGCGCCAGATATACGTTTTTGGAAGGCTTCGGATGGTGTAACGGGAATACGGCCACCGACACGACCAAACCTACGCTCTAAAGATTCTTGCACCGATTCTACAAATATAAATTTATAAGCCATATTTTCTCTCTCAAAAGTTATTCGCTTGCATATCAAATTTAACTACAATTTTTATTTTTTATTAGAATTCCTCTAATTAAATTGAATTCGGTGACTGGGGTACAATGCTTTTCCTTGGGATGATTAACCAATTTCATCCACTAATTTTACTTTTTCTCGTCACTGAACGAAGAACCAGTATTGATTTTACAAAAATTTCTAAACATTTTACTTTACATAAAAATTTCTCGACATGTAACTTCTTTTTTCATCACAGACATATTTAAATAACGTATCTTTAATTTTAGCTTACATTTATGTTAGCGTTCCAATAGATGTGGCTTTTGCTCTTAATTTTGTTTCTATCTAATTATTTCTGTTCATAATGTATTGTGTTTTTTTACTATTTAATATCTACAGCTAAAGAAATCTAACAATAAGTAAGGTTCAAAATGTTCTTTATTTTTATTATTCGTGTTAAATAAAGTTTATTAATTATCATAAACTATAATAAATTAAACTAATTAAATTGATTAGTTTGTGGGACTCCTTATTCTTCAATCAAATTCGTACTGATCAAGAGGCGAATTGGAGTTGGCGCGGTAAACAATGCGCAATATTCTATTATAATAATTTTAAAACTTTTAATAATTTAGTATTATACACAAAAATTCCGTACGTTTCGGATATATATTTTAGTCTCATCTTCAGCAGATCTTATATATACTTAAAACTAATTCCTATCGCAGAAACAATATAAGATTTACGCAATGTTGTCTATACGACTTTACAATGTTGATCGTATTCCTGGCTAAGCGGTGCACAAAACAGAGAAAGATGCAGAAAATGGCCATGCTGTCCAATTAACAATAGAAGTTTTACAACTGTCCGGAACCGATTTGATTTTCCATGAAATATGTTGTAAATCACGAAAATCTAATAGACACGTATTTTTTTTTATATGCGCTAACTTATGTTTAAGGGGTGAAACACCCCTTTGAAAAAAAACGGTATTTTTCTTTCGAGTCGAATATCGTCGGGAGTATAAAAGATAGAAAAAAATTTTTTTAATAAAAGTTGTACGATTTCAGGAGTACTATAAAGAAAAAAAATTCTTTTATTTTTTTGTTTAACAAAATACCTTCACCACCCGTAATTTTCTTAAATTTAAGAATTCGAAAAGTAAGAACTCGAGGTTTTGAAAAGTTTTACTCGCATTCTTTGGTTTTATTAGATAAACATTTTTATATTGATTGCGGATTTTAAGAGTTTTCCAAATATTGGTTCTAATAGTGTTCTTCTTATCGATTCATGACTGAACATTGTCCCAATATTTTATTTCAGATTTAACACCTGCAGGAAAACATATTACTATTATGATTATACAGAAAGACACAACAAAATACTAGCATTAAATGTTTACGGATTTAGAATTTGGAAAAATTTTGCTAAAAGATTTTCAGATACTGTTTTATTATTGGAAAGTAATATAAATTTACGTGAACGAAATAATATAATAAAATTACAATCTCTGATACATAATCAATTGTCATCCCCACGATATCACAACTTATTTAAATATTCGTGGTTTAAAAGTGGTTATACAAACGAAAAACTAGAAGAATTTGAAAATTCAGTAGAGTTTAGTTTTGACAAAAGTTTAACAATATGTGATATCGGAGATTGCAGTAATATAGCTGTAGTAAAATGTTCATGGTGCAAGAAATCATTATGTTTAAAACATTTTTTCATCGAGTATCATTATTGTAATGAGTATAATGAGTAAACAATACAAAATAAGTAAATAAGATATTAAAGCGTAAAACTGAAAATAACTTTAAGAGAATAATCTTAAGATATTATATTAATGTACAGAGATGAATAAGAAAATTTTATTCACTTTAAGAAGAAATAATAAAAATTATTATAACTCTTAACATTATTTATAATTTGTAATGTTACAAATGTCAATCATGTAAATTTCCTTATTCGTTGATTTATGTATTTTATTGTTCCGATGACAATTACTTTTGCATATGAGCATGGATAGCGTATATACGGAAGCGTTAATAATTAATTCTCGAAAATGATATGTCGTATTGTAACTGTATTACACATGGTTGAATTTGTAAAAAAAATAATCTTCAATTTGGTTAAAAAAAATTAAAGATAAAATTCCCGAATAGAGGAGCCCCGATGACCTTGATCTTGAGATATGTTGTCAAGGTCATGATCCTTAGTGAGATCTCCAACAGGTTTTAACCATCGTTCGTCCTTCGTTAAAAAGTTCAACTGTATAACACGACTATTCTCTGCTTTAAAATAAATTCCCCGCTTTAAAAAGTTGTTAACAGTAATGCGAAAAAAATTCTGCTATATAAAACAAAAATTTTCTGCTTTAAAAAGTTATTAACAAAAAAAGTTTGAAATATAACGTATTATTTCAGCTATACATGCAATATTAAATACTACATATCTACATAGGGGTTTTGTAATGTAAAAAATAATCAAAGTATATGCAAAACAAGAAATTTAATCAATATTTAAACAATCTATGGGATACATAGAGTTCATTATTTCAAAAAAAGCATTAATGCTTGTCATAGCTATGATTTCGTTTAAATAAGAATTCGGCAAGATAATTTGTAAAATGGTAATCACGTGTGCCATAGCGAGGAATGTTTGCTCGCATGTCTCTCCACAATCTTTCAATATTTTGTGTGTGAACACCAGTTTCAGGATCCACAAAGTTAGTCGAATGGTTAACTGTTTGATGCACATAATTTTCATTGCGTAAAGCATCGTATGCGCGCCACTTGTCTGTATGAATAATTGTACCAGGAGCAATATATTGACGAATAATTTGTAAAAGTGTTTCGGTACTTCGATTCGATACAGGCAAAATAAAAGCTTTTTTAGTATCACGCTCAACGCCACCAAAAACTCACTGCCCTCGAATAATGCGTCCAGTATTGTACTCCTCTTGCCTATTTTAGTCTCATCTATTTCGACAATTTTCTCCGGTCCACCAATTAGCTCTTGTTTATTAACAATCCATTGTTGTAATAATTATAGTTAATTTAATAAACATACATTACATAAAGGTAAATATCAATAAATAATGTAAATTAAAATTTTGTAATTTAAACCTCTCGACAAAAATTCGTCCGATTAACTACACTACTATTACTCATTTGTAATTCAACCATTAAGAATATGTATCGTGGTGGCTGCATCATTAAAAAATAAGCAACAAAATGATAAATTTTGGCGAGATCCATATGTGCTCATTCAAATCATGTTTCATGATATGCATTAATTTTAAAATTGCACGTTATTCTTCGTCGCTTTCGAGCTTTAATAATTTTATAATACGTTTTTGCGCAATGAAATAAGCGATTTTCGGAGATATTAGCTAGTACTATCAAATTCTCACATCTTGGCAGGGAATGGAAGTAACTCGTTACTTGTAACTGTAACGAAGTTACAGTTACAAGTTACTTTTTTGATAACTTTACTGGTAACTTCATTACTTTTTTTCTATAGTAACTGTAACGGTAACGAAGTTACATTTTTTTGGTAACGGTAACGAATTTTACAGTTACTTTTATCGTTACTTTGCACATAATTGGACACGATACGACACTTACATTGTAAAAAAATTTACACATATAATAGATGTAAAATAGATTACATGATTAATCCTGTAAATATAAAAAATCGTGTAATTTTACAGAAACTAAGTAATTCCACAAAACTTATGTAAATTTGCTTTTATTGTGTAAATATATTTTATTTTATATTGCTGTAAATAGCATATTTTGAATATTTTCTGTAATTATCCAAATTTTAGTAATATTACGTAATATAACAGAAATTTTTCGTGTATTGCTGTTAAATATATAATAATATATAGTGCGAAATGTATTGTCATATTATCGTCCCCGTAACTAAACATACACATTGTAATTGTACTTCCACAATCTGCTTTAGTTACAACCACGAAATTATTTTTACAAACGTGTGGACGTTTACAACTATTATAATAAATCTCAAAATTATCCAGGTGATAGTTGTAATTTTACACAACAACTTTTTACAGTGCATAGCTCTAGTTTGGGACTAGAGAAGCCCTTTATAGGCCCGTCCGCTGTAATTGATGGTCGATTTAAAAAAAAATAACGGAAAAGTAACGAAAAGTTACTTTCTCAAGTAACGATAATTGTAACGAGTTACTTTTACAAATCGATAACTAGTAACGGTAACTTGTTACTTTTCCTACTCGGTAACGAGTAACTGTAACTTGTTACTTTTAAAAAGTAACTTTTCATTCCCTGCGCATCTTGGACATGTTATTTCATTACGAACGACTTTTTTCTCGCACAAGAAATTCCACAAAGAATTAGAATTATATGTTATATTAATAAATTCGTGCAAAACGCATATTGAAAAATCACAAAATCTTGCCGAAATGATCCAACAGACTAACACATAATTATGCGACTGAAACTAATAACAGTTCAGAAATAAGAGTAGCAATGCTTAACGTCCTTGACTGAAGAAATGTAAACAGAAGAGTAAGCTCGCAACTGTACAATATATATTTGTATATAGCATTCATCACGTAGGGTAGGTCCAACAGGGAACCAGTAGTACACTATGAACCATTGCGATATTTCGTAAATATGACGTTATCAGATTGAGCTGCTATCATGCAGAGACTCGCATTTGAACCCCTCCTCGGCTCCCCAGTCGACTGACAGATCACGCCAAGGACGGCCATGTAATATTACATTTTAAGAATTTTGGGTTGCAAAGTAAATTTTTTTCATAAGTTTTACGTATTTTTTATGTTTTTGTTGTTATATCTATCATTTTTTTCATTATGCAATAGTTTTGTGTGCACATTTGGCTTTATTATTCTGTAAGCAACTTTTTCTGTTACATTATTTTATATTTTATCACATTATTTAGGAGATTATCGTAGAAAAGGTTAGGTGGTCTACAATGAATCATTTTGACGTAGTGAACAATGAACTATGGTATATTGTAGACCACATAACCTTTTTTATGATAACCTTCGAAATAATAATCCATTGTAATAATTATTTAGAATACGGCACCTAAAATCTCAATAAAAATACATTCATTTGACGCGTTTTCAATCAAAACGAAAGAAAAACGCAGTGGTCGGCTTTATGAATCCTCACCTCCTTATAATTGTCTATTTTATAAATAAACATTTTAAAATATAGCAAAACTAAAATAATCCCAACAATTCACAGTATAAAACATGTAGTTCATTATTAAAAATAGCATGGTTCATTGTGTACACCCCTTGTACACAATGAACCATTTCCTGTTTTTTAAAATAATCGAAATTGTGACTAAACTTCAGGGATAACTTAAAAGTTATTATTTACAGAATGTAGTCAACTAAATTCATAAACTGTATGCAAAAATTCAGACCTTCAATTCAATAATTGAGAGAAATATCAGCCTCTGACATGATTCAGTGTTGGACCACTTACCCTATGTACTTTTTAAATACAAAGTGGGCCATTTAAACCTTCGGCATCCGGCAACCTTGTAACTTTGACATCTGTTATCAGATCAGCTGATGTAAACACATTTTCGAAGCGTCAGTCCAAGCGAATTTGTGTCATGGAACAGTACACGCCACCATAACGCGCTGTTATCGTACAGCTTTACATTCAAAACAACTTCTCAATTGTGAAAACGCAACGTGCATATCGTGCAAAATATCGAGTGAAAAAAGCGCCTTCAGACCATACCATTAGACATTTACACCAAAAATTTTTGGGCACCGGTAATCTTGGTAATGCCAGTCATCGAGGCCGACGCCGTCCGAGGCGGTCTGACGAGAATATTGAGGCTGTACAGGTCAGTGTACAGAGATCTCCGACAACATCGAGTCGTCGACGTTCTTCTCAGTTGGCCATCCCTTGCACGACACTCCGACGCATAGTTCGTGATGAATTGAAGTTATTCCCATACAAAATTCAATTAGCTAATCAACTCTTTCCAATCGATCGCTTTATTGCGGCCTTTGTTCCCTCAGCGCCTTATTTCGAAAAATGGTGATTTTGACTGGCCTCCGCGATCGCCTGATTTGACAGCTTCCGACTTCTTCCTGTGGGGTTTTTTGAAGTCCAAAGTTTATGTCAACAAGCCACGGACCCTGGAAGCTTTGAAAGACAATATCTGACGGGAAATGGCCGCTATAGAGCCCGAAACACTTCAGAAAGTGATGGAAAATGCCGAAAAACGAGCACATTACGCCATCCGCTCTGGCGGTGGCCATTTACGCGATATAATATTCAAAAAGTGATCAGAATAAATTTGCAAAGTTCAAAATAAACGAAAATCACTTCATAACAAATTATTTGTGTTTTTTATATACGATGTCAGAAAAAAATATGTTGAAGGTGAGAGCCGAAGGTGAGTCGTGCGCCCCTTAGAAGGGGGAGGGGAGGTAAGAGTTCGTGTAGAGAGTCAAAACGTATGTGTAGAATAGTATTGAATATGATATACAGCAGAAATAAGACGTTATTTTCGAAACTTTTCGTACATAACTTTTTAACGAAGGACGAGCGACGGCTAAAACCTGTTGAGGTCACTCAGGATCATGACCTTGACAACATATCTCAAGGTCATTGGGGCTGCCTCCCCTATTCGGGAGTTTTATCAAATTAAAAATTTAAGAAAATTACGGGTGGTGGGGTTTCGTTAAACAAAAAAATAAAAAAAAATTTTTTTTCTTTATAACTTTAAAGTACTCTTGAAATCGTACAACTTTTTTTTTTAATTCTTTTCTATCTTTTATACTCTCGACGATATTCGGCTCGAAAGAAAAATACCGTTTTTTTTTTCAAAGAGGTATTTCACCCCTTAAACATGAGTTAACGCACGTATAAAAAAATACGTATTTCTTAGATTTTCGTGTTTTACAACATATTTCATGGAGAATCAAATCGGTTCCAGACAGTTGTAAAACTTCCTTTGTAAGTTACCCGGCTCATTGGAAATATTTCTCAATTTTCTATATGTATAGATTTTATTTATTAGATACGTTTGAACAACAAACAAACCAACAAATTTTTTTCTGCTTACCCTATAGCCTGTGAACCACTACACACAATAAAATATCTTCACAGTCTCACAAAATAATCAATTTAATTAGATAAAATAATAATATTATGGCTCAATAAAAATAAATAAACATTAATCAACAATAAGGGCTACGAGCCAAATTTTAATATATTTAAAATTATTCAAACGTTTCGACCTTTTTGTCAGGCCATCTTTAGTGTTTACAATGTTTGTAAAATTAAACACAATAAATTAATTTTCTGTAACGGTTGGATACATATAATTCTGAACTTATAGTTACGCTGACATAATGATGGTCGTAGATTTTTCATGTATTAATGCCGTAACAATATAATTCTTTCTCTCTTGTAATTTAATTAGTTAACGTTTATCTATACAATTGTGTCTGGCAGTCGCAATTTATGGTCCATATTAATAATCAATTGGAAATATTTAGTTAGTCGATAAACTTGTATAAGCACATATTCTGTCAATTACAAGAATAAATACAATATATTATAAATTATAAAACCAATAGTGAATAAATGATCGTTACATTCACTGATTTTTCATATACACGGTGGGTCATTTTAATCTCCCCACCTGAATTTCTCGGAATCTAAGCCAGATAGAGAAAAATGGTCCAGACAAAAGTAGAAGGGGACAGAGGGGGTCACCTAATGGTACCAAGGACCTTGACCTTGAACTCGATTTTCAAGGTTATTTCAAGGTCAAAGTGATTTTTTAAAATGGGAACACCTATTTTTGTCCCCGGATTTGAAAAGAGCGGGAAATTTTACGTTCAAAATGATATGTTTATCAAGGTCATGACAAGGTCGAATGAAGGTCAAGTTTGCGAATTTTGATTTCCCAATTGAATATACTGGAACCTAAGTATCGTACTTCACTACTGCGCATGCATAAGTATCGTACTTTATTACTGTGCATGCGTAAGTATCGTACTAACCAATAACTTAAACCATAACCCAACACAACCCATAATCCGAAACGAGCCCATAACGATAATCGGACCAATAACCATAACCCATATCCAAGTAAAGACGGCGACTCCATAATGATTGCGAAAAAAAACAATGAATATTAAAAATCCTTAGTACGTACATGTCTCATGAATATTTTGAATATCTGTCTCATAAATACATACTTTGTTTAGTTGTTACATCAATTTGATTTTTCATAGTTATAAAGTACGATTCAATAATTCTTCGATTCTTCTCTTTTTTTTATAAGTTTGTAATATTTCGATTAACATTGCATTACCTACATTTTGTTAAGGTGAAGAACAGCTCTAAAACAGTCTCATAAATATTTAATTCAATTTTTAGAAACCCTCGAAAGTAGTGATTCCCATTTCGAAAAATCACTATGACCTTGAAATAACCTTGAAAATCGAGTTCAAGGTCAAGATCAGAGTACAGATAGGTGACCCCCTCGACCCCCTTTAACATTTGTCTGAACCAATTTTACGTATTTGGCTTAGGTTCCGGAAAATGTAAGTGGGGAGTTTAAATTCGCAAATTTGACCTTCGTTCGACCTTGTCATGACCTTGATAAACATATCATTTTGAACGTAAAATTTCCCGCTCTTTTCAAATTTCGGGGTCAAAAATAGGTGTTCCTATTTAAAAAAATCACTTTGACCTTGAAATAACCTTGAAAATCGAGTTCAAAGTCAAGGTTCTTGGTACCATTAGGTGACCCCCTCTGTCCCCTTCTACTCTTGGACTATTTTTTTCTATTTGGCTTAGATTCCGAGAAATTCAGGTGGGGAGATTAAAATGGCCCACCGTGTATATAATCATTAAATAAAACAGATCTTCATAAATATATAATAAATTAAAAATTATGTACATATACCTCAAACGAGAATGCATAGCAAGGGTATTAGTCCAATAATTAGTAGAAAAAGATAGTAAGTCAATTAATTTTAAAAGCAAATTGCGATCCGAGTCAAAAAATGAAAACATGTTCAATCAGAAACTAGTGACGTTCTGATGCTATGTAATAACAACTAGACTTTTGTAACTGTTAGAAGTGGGGATGAGATTGGAAGGAAACTAGAGATAGCAATAGAAACGAAGGAGATAAGACGAGAAGAAGGAACACTATGAAGGGGAAAGAAACTGCAAAATCTGTAAATAAGAATTCGGTATTGATTCAATATCATTTTTATTGTTCAATCCTAATGTTTTATTTTTTATATGAACCATTTCGGAGATTAATCTTTTATTGTAAGACGGCTTTGTCTAAAATCTACGTCTTTCCAATTGAAATTGTGGTTGTAATTTATACTATGATCAGTAATCACGGATAAAAAAACAGTTTTTTTCTTAATGTCCAAAATGTATTCATTTAATTTTGTTTTCAGTTTTCTTTTGGTTTATCCTACATAACTCGCTTCACAGTCTTCACAAGAAATTTTATAGACAATATTAAGATTATCTAAAGAATATAATTGATCTTTTCCTCTAGTTATAAGGCTTTTTAGAGTATTAGGGATGAAATACGCTAGTTTACAATTACACTTATTGGCTATAGGCAAAAAACTTTCAGAGATAGATTTTACATATGGAATTGTGAAAAATTGTTCTTTGATATGTTGTTATGTTGAATATGTTGTTTTATATTATTATTGTGTATGTGGCATTTTAATCTTTTTTCCATTGTTGAAAAAATGAAGGAAAGAGGATAGCCATTATTTAAAAAGATATGAATAGCATCAACCAGATTTTTTTCATGAAACCGAGTGTTACGTCCAGCGGAATCTCACGACTCTTTTCTTTCGTGGAGATCTTGATTTTGTTGAAATAAAAAGACAGCTGTGAATAACGAACAAGTTGAACGTTATAACCTAGAGAAGACAAAAATTTTCTTTTCCCGCCATTAAAAACTAAACGAAGAATCCAATATCTCCTCGTAAATGTCGCTCTGAGATAAACTAAAAATCGGTGCATATGCACGAGCGACGAGACCAAAAGGACACCGACTCTGTGTTCCTTTCGAACACTGCGACTAAAAAAATAATAAATATATCATTGGAAGCGTAAGACCGGCGCCAAGATATTTTTTTTCTACGGTCAAGCCGCGGACGATTCTTGCGAGTTCAAGAAGCGTCAGGCGACGTTCAGGGGTGGATTCTGGGTGGTCTCGTGCCGACGCTGCATATGCGCTTTTTTGACGCGTGCGTTTTCCCATAAATATTAAGGTCGTAAAAATTAAGGATAACACTTTCCCCCGGCATCCTACGATTGACAGCACCCTCTCCGACGGTTTCTCGGGGACCATCACCAATTAGTGAGTTTTGATTCCACTGAAGTACACTGGGTGGTCTCTCTTTAAAGACGACCAAATTTTTAGTCCGTTCACGTAGATCTTCCGCCTCCTCGTCACCGTCACCTCCCGGAGATTAACAACGCGCGCCGACCTCCCGCCCGTGTCTGCTCTAACATCGCGGAAAATTCTAGAGAACAATCTCCGTTACACATAACTCTCCTACGCACGCACGCACGCACATTAACACATACAATGGACCGTACAACAATATATTTATCTTTTTTTTTGTATATAAAAGAACCAAAGAAGAGCTCCATTTTATAATGCAACAAAAATGTATCAATAAACATTTCGTTAATTATATTTCATATTAAGTTTAACCCTCGTTTATTAATTTGCAAAACCTATCCTTGTATTCGTTGTAAGCTCTCCCGCGGTTGCACTTCGCCCTCTCCTCGGTCACTTGGATTAAGTTCCATGACCGAAAACCAGGGCATACGAACGTACTGGCACGTCTGGTGTTAAAGTGCGCCCTCGCAGCACACTGACCCAATTTGGGCCCTTTAAACCTAAAAGTACGTTCGACACGTGTGTTCGTTTAGCGGAGCACGAGTTGAGACTTCCATTTCGTCCTCCATTCGACCCCCGGCTCGTTAAGAGCCTCAGGACGAAGCAAAGAGTCTCTCTTTGCGTCGGTCCTTCCCCACAGCTCCCTTGCGGTCTGGAGCCTGGACACGACCAAATCGGTCTAATAATTCGGTTCCTGTTGCGTTCACCTCCTCAGTTCCATGCGGAGCTTGGACGTAACACAAGGATGAGTCAGTCTGATTATTTTATTCACAAAATACGCCTTTTTTATGACTCAGAGAGTGGTGGGAATGAAAATTAAGAAATCTGCCTGAACAAGTAACCTTCTGATATCTATCAAAAATGATCTTATTGTTATCAATAATGATCATAATGTCTAAAAAATTTAATTTACCATCAATACCGATCTCCAAAGTAAACTGAGTCTGATATGTAAAGAGTTAAATATTTTTAATATTTTATTAGTACTTTCTAATGGAGCTGCTAAAACGATGTCATCCACATACCGCAAGTAGAATAATAAATCTACAGGTAATTTTTGGATCGCTATTCCTTTAAGATCCTGCATAACCATGTCAGCAACAATTGGTGACAATGGTGATTTGAATTTGGTGATCCATTGGAGTACCAAAAACTTGCTTACAAATTTTGTTGTTGAATGAAAAAAATATAGTTAAGAACTAGACGGATGGAAGCTAAAAACATTTTGTCTTTTTACTATATAGTTCCATCTCTATTTAACACCGTTTCATGCTAGTTCTATCGGAACGTTCGTAAACAAGGACAGAACATTTAACGATATCAAAACGTAGTTAGAATCAAAATGAGCCCCAATTTAATTAGTTTAATTGATTATAGTCTATGTTAATTTACGCTAGGCTCAGAAAATGTGTTTTTCGCATAATTCATTTTTTAACTTTGTATTTCAAGTTTTCGTTTTGTTTATGTCATACTATTTAAAGATTGATCACACACCAAAAATTAATATATAACAACAAAAATCGGATTAAATTTATAAAATCATGTATGGAGGACAATATCCCTCCCCCACATTATATAAAATTAGAAAATTCACACCCTACTTAAGAAAAGATGGTATTTCCTCGACAAAATACCGATGCCTAAGAAATGAATACATTATTAGAATACTAAAGACAGAACAGAATGATAGATGACGCTTACAGATCGATAAACTTTTCGTATCATCAATCATCATTGACCACTGTTAGAGAAAAATGGTTCCTGAACTACTCCTTGGTATCTGTTCCTACAGACATTCGATTACAGTTGGGGAAATGATTTTCTTTACCAATTGTACGTGTGAAGGATGCCATTTACAAATTTCTCAAAAGCATTGAATATGGAATCAAAAAATTACAAGGGTCAGTTCACAATACCATTAAAAATAGATCTTTGCCAATTCTCAGTAGGCTTTTTTCATTTAATAACACAAAGAATTCAATGAAATCTATTAATTTAACTTATAAAACCAAACAATTTTTAAGAGAAAATAATACAAAATATTATTTTTACAAAAGCTGACAAGGGCAACATAACTGTAGCATTAGACAAAGATAAGTACGTTAACAAAATTAAAGAAATGTTACAAGATACCAAAACATATTTGAGAATTAACAAAGATCCAACAAACACAAATAACTAGCAAATTAAAAAAGTTACTTACAAGATGGAAAAAATCAGATCATATACCTCAAAGTACATACAAAAAATTATATTGCAGTGACAATTTATTGCCAAGTGCATATGCATTACCTAAAGTACATAAAGATTTTCCCTTTTCGTATAATTATTTCATCAATAGATAGTCCGCTATACAACCTAGCCATTTTTTTACATGAATTGATCGTATTCCGAAAGTTTCGAGTTTTGTCAACAACAATTTCGAATTAGTCAACAAATTAACCCATTAAGGCCTATGCCTAATACACCTGTGATAGCGTCAAACTGAATACGTGATTCATAGCATAAGCGAAAGAAAAATTACCCGTGTTTCTTTATTTTGCAAAATTGATTGTTTAAACGATAATTGTTTAAACAGATTGTTTAAAAATGCTCATTTTTAAAAAACTGAAAGTGCCGTTCGATTCTACAATCAAAAACAAAAAACTTTTATTCTTGGTATTTTTTCGATCCGGTGCTTTGTTTATGCAAAAAATTATTATAAACGGTTTTTATGCACAAAGTCGACTTCCGCCCATGCTCTGGGTATTGCATATTGTTTTTTGATTTTCCGATTTTGGCCTCGTTTTTCCTTTTATTTTGAGGTGGTTTATTTTTCGACGTAGAATCGAATAGCATTTTTAGTTTTTAAAATAGGTATTTTTAAACAATTTGTTTAAACAATTATCGTTTAAACAATCAATTTAGCAAAAAGGAAAAGCACGGGTAATTTTTTTTCGCTTATGCTATGAATTCCGTGGTTAGTTTTTATATTTATACAATACTCAGAGCATAGGTGGAAGCCGAATTTGCGCATGCAAACCGTTTATAATAATTTTTTGCATAAACAAAGCACCGGATCGAAAAAATATCAAGAATAAAAGTTTCTTGTTTTCGAACGAAGAATCGAGTGGCACTTTTAATTTAAAAAAAAATGGGAATTTTTAAACAATTTATTTAAACAATCAATTTTGCAAAACGAAAAAACACGGGTAATTTTGTTTTCGCTTATGCTATGAATCACGTATTCATTTTGGCGCTATCACGGCTGTATCAAGCATGGGCCTTAATTAAAAGACACTAACAATAAAAGATTACGTTTTGGTCTCATTAGATGTCGTGTCTTTGTTCACCAGCATTCCTTCCGCTTTAGTCATAACGGCTATTAACAAAAGATGGAACTATATTTCCAGCAATTGCAACATCCCTAAACAAGAATTTTTGGAGGCAATAAGAATGATTTTAGATCCGACGTTCTTTTTTTTTGATGATCAATTCTATAAACAAAAATTTAGATCTCCAATGGGATCCCCTTTATCTTCAGCGGACTTAGTCATGCAAGAATTAGAGAATCGGCTGTTGAGTAGTATAAATTACAGGATATTTTATTATGGATACGTAGATGACATCCTTCTATGCATCTCCTCAACTGAAATTAACAATATAATAGATATTTTCAATGTATACCACACAAGACTACAGTTCACTTTGGAGGTATAAAATAGGGGGTATAAAATAGAGGGTTTAAATAAATTAGATATTACTGTTATGATAGATAAAAGCCAGATTAAATTCGATTGATATCAGAAACCAATCTTTTCAGGGAGATTCCTAAATTTGTATTCTCAACATCCGATGTCCCAAAAAAAGGGAATAACATTAGATCTAGTGGACAGGCCATTATTCCTCTCGCATCCGGAATTCCATGAAAAAAAAATGAATTTCATCGTTAATATATTAACAGAAAGTGACTATCTCATGGAATTTATCATGAAAACGATGAAAAATAGGGGATAGAATATCTTATTAAAAAAACCAATCTGCAAAAATGAATAAAAAACCTGACAATGTAACAACAAAAAATAAATGGTTCAGCATTCCATATGTACAGGGCATTTCCGAAAAATTCATGAACATTATCAATAATAGCGTACACAGAATTTCATTTTTTAGTTTTAACAAATCAAGTAGGTTCATTAGAGTACAAAAATTCGTTGCCAAATTTACAAAAAGGAAACGTTATATATAAAATCAATTGTAAGGACTGTAATACATCCTATGTGGGATAAACGGGGAGAAAATTAAAAACTAGGGTAACTGAACATCAAAATCACACATACGCAGAAATTCCCCCTCCCACTCGTAGATTGCATCATAGTCACGAATTTGATTGGGATTCAGTGTGATTAGATGTTGAGAGTTATTATAATAAGCGCATCGTTTATAAAATGATACATATCAAGCAACAATCTAACGGTCTTAAGGGGGAAACCTCCTTTATCGGGTCAAAAAAATCGGTGTTTTGGAAATAGTCTTAATCGATTGTTAAACTATTCAAGAATATTCCCTGAAAATTTCAAGTCGATATCTGCAGTATTTACGAAGTTACGTAGTTAAAGCGGACGGGTCGGGTGACGAGTTCAGACGGGCCTAGCGACCCTCGGGCGGTCATTTAAACATCCCCCTCCTCTTTACTCAAATTTTGACAAAACATTTGCAACCGATCTTCGACGATCTTTCCAATGACAGTCTTTTGGAAAGGTGTTTAGGCGGTTACACGCAGAATGCGAATGAAAGTTTCAATTCTACCGTTTGGCGTTTATCGCCTAAACACATTCACAGTGGAGCAAAAATCGTCTGCATTGCTGCGTATATTGCTGCATCGATATTTAACGAAGGCTACAATGCAGTGTTAATAATGATGAACAAATTGGGTATCGAAATTTGGATCCAGGCACACAATTTTTACGTAACGAAGGACGAGAAGTGAATCAACGGACAGAACCGCCGAAGCTATAGCAGCTCAAAAGAGGCAAGAACGGCTCC
>NW_017298928.1:100094-100431 GCF_001594075.2 Trachymyrmex cornetzi
CTTTGATGGGCTTGCTTATTATTATTATTATTGATAGATTCTTTCAAGCCTTTTTTTAGATATTTGGAAATTGAGAAATGTTTCCAATGAGCCGGGTAACTTAGTTGGACAGCATGGCCATTTTCTGCATCTCTCTGAAGTTTTGTGTACCGCTGAGCCAGGAATATGATCAACATTGTAAGATCGCATAGACGTAACAACATTGCATAAATCTTATATTATTTCTGTGGTAGGAATTAGTTTTAAATATATATAAGATCTGCTGAAGATAGCGCTATATACAGGGTGGACCATCTGAAGTGATCCAGTCAAATATCTCGAAAACTAGTAGGGATAG
>NW_017298928.1:101500-117184 GCF_001594075.2 Trachymyrmex cornetzi
CGAAACATTTTTCTCTATCCCTACTAGTTTTCGAGATATTTGACTGGATCACTTCAGATGGTCCACCCTGTATAGCCGAAACGTATGGAACTATTGTAATAATTTTTCGGAATTTTTGTAAACCTAAATTATTAAAAGTTTTAGAATTATTATAATAGAATCTTGCGCATTGTTTACCGCGCCGACTTCAAATCGCCCCTTGATTAGTACGAATTTTATTAATTATGTCGCTTATTCATGCTCGTAATAATATGATCTTTTCATTATTATCATTTTGATTAATTAAATTTGTCATCTAACGTACCTAAGAGATGATAATTAGATTCCTTTTCGTATTTGAAAGTTAGACGGCCATACGACACATGATTCAAGTTCTTCAACCACTCAAAGAACGAAACTGTGACACCACCAGCGTTAATGTACAAATCCGGGATTACAAGGATATTCCTATCGACCAGAATCTTATCTGCAGCAGGAGTAGTCGGTCCATTAGCAGCCTCTGCAATAATCTTTGCCTTCAAAAATATAATTTAATTATCATCTTTTGATTACCGTCTAAGGTTATTTAAAATTTCAGGTTAATTATAATATTGTCATCCCATCAAGTTAATGTAATAAATCATAGATCAACTCAGTTATTCTCATCAATCATTTTTAAAATAATATGTAAAATATATATGAAATAAAAACACTTCCAAGAAATTAATTAAAAATCATTAAATAATTTTAATGTTTGGTAATTCAATTGAGTAAAAAGATATTCAATATAAATACAATGTTATTCAATATAACGTCTATCTTCAAATCGATGACAGCTGATATATACCGATAATATACTGACTATAAACTATAGAAAGTTACGAAAAATCTCAAAAGGCCAACAAATCAAATATCGCTAATACTAACGAAAGATGGTAAATGGGCAAGAGATAATAAGGAAAAAGCAAAAATATATATTTGCAGAATATTTGGAAGGTATCTTCAGTCCAAATGACGTGGAAGGGAAAGTAAACGATGAAAGACACAAGAGAGAGCAAATACGAAGGATTGAGAGAATCGAAGAGGAAGAAATAAAATGGTCACGCCTAAAAAAATGGCTAGAATAATTAAAATAAATATTAAACCTAAAAAAAAAAACACCTGGCTTTGATCACAGGAGAAGTACTCAAACAACTTCCTCGAAAAAAGAATAGTTAAATTCACGTATCTTATTAATGCTTCGTATAGATTAAAATATGTTGCCAAGCTGTAAAAAATAGCAGAGGCAATAATGATTCTCAAATCGGATAAATCATCCAATGAAATTAAGTCACATAAACCTATTTTATTGTTGTCAATAATATCAAAAGTTTTTGAGAAACTAATACTTAATCGAATAAAACTACTAATTGATAACTCGGGAATTATATCTGAGTATCAGTTTAGTTTTCGCGAAGGACACTCGACAATTGATCAAGTGCACAGAATAACCAATACTATAAAAAAAAAATCTGTTGAAAAGTCTTCTTAGATGTAGCTCAAGCATTTGACAAGGTCTGGCACAAAGGACTTCTGCTTAAACTTAGAAATGTTTTTCCAACCCAATATTACTCCCTACTTGAATCATATATAAAGGAAAGATACTTTAGAATTAAACAAGATGAAGCTTATTCGGAACTGAAAGAAATAAGAGTTGGAGTACCGCAGGGAAGTGTACTAGGTCCGGTGCTGTACTTGCTCTATACTAGGAATGTCCCCAAAGTAAAAAATACGGTTGTTACCACATTCGCAGATGACACAACCATCTTGTCAGCAGGCAATAATATTGAAGAAGAGGCTACAAATAAACTACAAGGATCAATAAACAAGATCAGTAACTGGACAAAGTGGTGGCAAATCAAATTAAATGAAAATAAATCTATCCGTGTAAACTTTACTAATAGAAAAATAAAGCAATTACCAATTAAATTAAATAAGATCAAAACCCTCATGCCAATATGGCAAAATATCTGGGGATGAATCTTGACGCCAAACTGCGTTGGAAAGAACATATTAAGAAGAAAGTAGAAGAACTTAGAACTAAATACAAAAAGATGTATTGGCTAATAGGAAGAAATTCACAATAAACTACTATATAAGCAGATACTGAAACCAATTTGGATATGGTATTCAACTGGGATTGCACTAACCGAATAATTTAAAAAGAATCCAAACATTTCAAAACAAAGTTCTCAGAAATTGTTAGTGCCTCTTGGTACATACGCAACGACGACCTCCATAGAGATCTAGAAGTGGAAACAGCCGCTGTTGAGGCCAAAAGAATTGCACAAAAACATAAGAAAAGGCTACAGGACCATTCTAATATAGAAGCGCATCAGACCAAAGTGGACTAATTAAAAGACTCAAGAGGATGAAACCCTTCGAATTGATCGA
Organism: Trachymyrmex cornetzi; assembly: GCF_001594075.2. NCBI lineage: Eukaryota > Metazoa > Arthropoda > Insecta > Hymenoptera > Formicidae > Trachymyrmex > Trachymyrmex cornetzi. The sequence goes on from NW_017298928.1 coordinate 103,913, forward strand.
TACGTAGTAAAAGTTTATGAGTGTTAAATTATAAGATATTCTCAATGAAGAAATCTTAATACATGAAGTAGATTAGGTTAAAAAAGAAATGTTGTTAGTCTTGTAGACTAGGTACATTGTGTAAGTGCCTTGGCATTTAATTAAAAAAATATATCTATCTGATATACTTGTAGATGAAGAATTATGAAATCAGTATATTAACAATTATAATATATAGAAATAAATTTCAGGTGCAGTAATCTTTACCTGGATACGTCCCGCATTCTCTTTGGTAATTACTTTCTCTATGGCAGCGGGTATAAATATATCACACGGCTCATACATGAGATTTTCGCCTTTATATGGCTCGGCCCCAGGGAAACCAATGATAGTACCAGTTTCTATACGATACTCTTCCAATTCCTGAAACGCATAGAAATGTGTAAATATTAAACAAAAAAAGTTTTGTTATCAATTCTGTCATGTAATCGTACAGAAATTTGAAATAGTTATGCTGGAAACAACTGCCACGTACCTTTGGATCGATACCTTCTGGATTACAAATAGATCCATCGTGTTCGATCACTCCTATACATGCAGCGCCCGCGCGATGTAAATAACGCATAGAGTGCAAACCCACGTTACCAAAACCTTGAAGAATAAATGTTTTGCCTCCCCAGCCGGGCGTAGTACCTGCACATTATCATACTCTTTTATTTATGCGTTTATTTAAACCTTTTAAAATATTGACACACCATAATATGATATTAAATCACAGATACATTTAAAATCTTCTTATAATTAGTAAAATAATAGCGCTTTTAATACGACTTGAAGAAGATTATAATATTTATATAATTATACAATGTTATATTACATGTATTGTAATTTATAAATAACTAATTCAATATAATACGAAGACGTAAGAAAAGCCATACCACTTAATTATACTATGAAATAAAATTTGACCCTTTTTTTGCTACATAAGTGTAAATAGTTATTTTATAGACGTTGGGCGGCTTTACCAATCACACAGGTAACCCAGCGCACCGACGCCTACTAGCTCGATACACCATGGTGAAAACGACTGATATAGTGTGCTCATTTTAGGCAAACCACGTCCCTTTTGCGAGTCGAAATACCATTCAGAACCCAAACCTGCCAACTGCGAAGAAATAAATGATGTTGCTACGATTGATATCTTTATCAAATCCCGCTATGTATCCTTTCCTCTCTTCGTTTCAAAGCGACATCAAACAAGTGTCAAACATGATTTCAAGAGTTTATTAGAATACGTATTACAAAATTATTCAAAATGAATTCCTATTGGAATTATTCAATTATTCCTTAGATTTCTATTGCGTTTTCTAGAAAAAACGGAATAATTTCGTAGGTGCCCTGAAGATTCCGCTGAGCTATACGTTGGTATAAATATTATTGATACAAATTGTACTTATTTATTTATTTATATTTATACATTGATTTGTTCATTTATCCGGAAAAAAAAGTTTTATATATAATTGTACAATATACAGGGTGTCCCGAATTTAAATGACTTAAACTTCGGGAACGTGTGGAGGATCAATAAACTAAGAAAAAAAGTCTTAGAGATATGCTCGGTTTTGCTCCGTTTTGGAGAAAATCACAAAAAAGACAAAACGTAGTTTTGTACTTTTTCGTACTTTCTTATTACTTATTCACGTTGTATTTATTCACTTACTTAATGTAAATATTGTTCAAAATGTTGACCTCTTGCAGCAATGCAAGCATTGCATCTAGTACAAACAGCTCGTGTTGCAGCCAAATAAGAACTAATCGAGCTTGACTAGATAGACATTATCCACGGCGATGGATTGGACGTGGAGGAGTAATACCTTAGCCACCCCGATCACCTGATCTGACACCATTGGACTTCTTTATGTGGGGGATCCTGAAACAGGAAGTTTATTCGTCGCCAGTCAACTCAAGAGAACAATTGAGAAATCGAATCGAGGCTGCAGTGCACCAAATATCGTTAGATCAGTGTTTGGCTGCAACACGAGCTGTTTGTATTAGATGCAATGCTTGCATTGCTGCAAGAGAGTCAACATTTTGAACAATATTTACATTAAGCAAGTGAATGATGTCACGAGTGCAATTGCACAAGCTCCAAAATGTTAATATTAAGAACGTATTAAGTGTACATATTACGAAATATTATTGTATATTTTAAAAACATATCGAAAAGAAAAGAAGAAGCGCAAGGCCGAAATTACGAAAGCGATTAATAGAACTCGGCCGTTGCATCCTTGATCGATAATCAGAACGCTGACGAGGAAGCGCTGATTCGGCAAGGACGGCCGAGGAGAGCACGGGATAAAAAGACAAGATGCGAAGCGGACGTGGGTCATTTGTAAAGTCATAATCGCGTCACGTTATTCGGTCCGTTAAGTAAGTGGTTTATCGTAATTGTAAAAACCCTTACGATTAAAATAGTGTAAAGATGATCACGAATTCAACTCAGTGTTTGAGTGAGAAATTTCTTTATTAAAAGCAGTTTAAAGAAAGTGCATAGTGTTCTTATTGTTTAACCGCCTGAAGTCGTCCCCGCTGGATACTGAACCCTCATACCGTGCACAGCGATACAACAATAAATACAACGTGAATAAGTAATGAAAAAGTACAAAAATGACAACTACATTTTGTCCTTTTTGTGATTTTCTTCAAAACAAAGTAAAAACGAACATATCTCTCCAGAAGAGACTTTTTATCTTAGTTTAATATCACAAAATTCTGAATTTTTAGAATTTCTGTATCATTTTATAACTGTTTTGAAAATATCTTAAATTTTTTTATACGAATTTTATACAATATTTCAGAATTCATATATATATATGAAAAATTCTATGAAAAAGTATACAGATTTTAAGTATTTCTGAAATGTTTCAATTCCTATTATAGATCCTATTCACTCCAACGAATACGTTGAAGTGAATAGATGTCTATTAAGTTAGAATGTCAATATGAGCATAATCACATGAGACACATAGAGGATTTAGTGCTCTTTTTATGTTAATTTGTTGCTCTAATCCCGATTTTGTTGCTCTAGCCGTTTAGCAAGAAATCATTTTTCTGCTGGTTTTTAACAAAGTTAGAATGAACATTAAAAAAAATAATAAAAATAAAAAAATCACACTATAATTTAGTGTTAATTATGTGCTTTTAATATACCGTAATTTCAATTTCGGTGCACTACCCTTCACTCCTGAAACAACCCCAAAACGTCAAACAAGAGAAAAGTACTAAACATAGTAATGATACATAGAAAACATTCACATTACAATTTAGTATTAATTTTGTGCTTTTAACATACTCTAGTTTCAATTTCAGTGCGCTACCCTTCATGCCTGAAACAACCTCAAAACGTGTGTTGCACAAGATAAAAGTACTAAATTTAAAAATAATAGATATAAAAAAATACTCACGCTACAATTTAGTGCTAATTATTATGTGCTCGTAACATAAAGATAATTCATTTATCTGAATAAGCGCTGAGCATTAAGTTTTCTTAAACATTGCTTAAAGAATTTGTTGTTCGCATGTGTTTGGTACCAAAATGTAACACGTACTATCGAAATATGTCAATATCCGAATTTGTTGCTAACTCTGACAAATGAAAAATAATTAGTTTATTCCGGTCGCACGCACCATACACAAAAATTCTCTTAAACATTGTTTAAAGAATAAATAAGAAGGCTCTACCTGGTCAATTCAACACCGAGCTATAAAAGGTGTAAACAATAATTTTTTATTATTCTTTTATTCTTTTTTAACACATTCCCGGAACGTTTTGACTGTACTAAGTCCTCTTTAGCCGTGCTTTACGATTTAAATAAATCGTAAAAAACCCCAAAAACATTAATTTAATTAACATAAACATTAATGGGCTAATGAGAGTCACAACTGCGGTAATTCGTGCGAAATTGGAAACAATTTTATTATGTGTAATACTTATAAATCTATTAAGACGTTTCGGCTCCAATTCGGGCCATCCTCAGTAATTCGAAGAAATACATTTGTCATTATTCTTCCATGGCTGGACAAGAGAGGCAAATCCATCAATCCATCAATTTGTCTCAAGATTGAAAGGTCTCGTGGCAATGAATAGAAAGAAGTTCTAAATATGACTTGCCGTTAGTATGTATCAACTAAGAAAGAAAAGGAATTGGAAACACAACTCACCTGCACAGCCATGCAACTTCCGTAATAACATTAGAATATTTTATACAAAAATCAAAGTTGGTCGCAATGAAGCATTCTGACTGCGAGCAAGTCAACGAACGGTATTCGACTAAATGTGTGACAGTCAAGCAAGAAATATAACATAAACATATGCGCGAAAAGCTGCGTGGAAATTCAAAATACGTACAAAAAGATTGAAATCAAATATTTATAATTTGTTAACATTTATAATCTTTTGGTAGATAAAAGAAACAAATTTATGAATATAACAAAGAAACAAATAAAAAATTAATGTAAATTATTAAGAATGGACAAATACGAATGATGTAAGAAGTCGGTGTCAGATTGCAGATTTAAGCCATTTTTTTGTAACTTAATATGGAGCATTTCAGCAATGCGTCGTCTATAAAGCCATCTCTCCGAATCTACAACCTCGACATCATCCCAATCAAAATCATGGTTCAAATCTAAACGGTGTTCACTCAATACAGAAAGATTGCCCTCACTCCTTCGGATATCATTTTTATGTTCTTTGATCCTCGTTTTTAAAGTGCGTTTGGCCAACGTAAGACGCATCGCAATCTCTGCAGTTAATTTTATATATTACATTCTTTTTTTGTAAATTAGGCAGTCTTTCTATGGTCTGATGAAACAATTAAGTTTATTGAGGCTATAAAATGAAAATTTACATCTAAATCCCTCACAACCTTCCTAAATCTTTCATCAATTTTTTCGGTATATGGGATCGTGAACCATGTCCTAATTTCATTATCGTCTTTGTCCTTTTGAATCATAATGTCATTATTTTGCTTTAATGGCTTATTATGTAATAATGATTTTAGTCTTACATTAATTGTGTTGAAAATAAAATCCAACGGATAGTCATTCATTAATGTTTCAATAACAAAAAGTAAGTTCTTTTTAGGTACAGACAACAAGAATGCTCTATCTATCATCCCTATAACAGTGCCCTTTTTCTGTGAAAGAGGATGTTGTGAAAAAAAGTTAAGATATCTACGAGAAAAGGTAGGTTTATGGTACCAGTCGTATTCTAAAATATTATTATTATTAATTATAGTGATGTCCAAAAAATTGAGGGTCAAGCCACCTATCTCCATTGTGAATTGTAATCGAGGATGAAAGGAATTAAAAACTTTTAAGATCTCAGGAGTTTTTTCACAAGGAACTGCCAAAGCGATGTCATCAACATATCTGACGTATAAAGGAATGTGGAATTTAAGCATATTCAAAGCTTTCCTTTCCAAATCCTGCAATACGACATCAGCAATGACCGGAGACAATGGAGAACCCATCGGCATGCCAAATTTTTGTCTATAAATCACATTGTCAAAGCAAAAAAAGGCAGAGTTAAAAACCAGTCTTAACGCGATAAAAAATTTATTTTTGGGGATGTTAGAAATTTTAGAAATGGAAGGCCATCTATCAGAGATGCTGTCAAGTGCTAAATCAATTGGTACGTTTGTGAAGAGAGAAACCACATCAAGAGAAATCAAAGTATAACTGTCTTCAAGAATTATATTGTCCAAGATCTTGGTTAAATGGAAGCTGTTCTTAACGTAGCTAGGAGAATTAACACTAACCTTAGAAATAATTTTGTGTAAAAACACGGATAATGGATAGAGAGTCAATAGCAGACACAATAACTCTGAGAGGAATATCTGGTTTGTGAATCTTTGGTAAGCCATAAATGCCTGGCAGAATTCCATCACTAACATACAAATTATTAAAATTATTATAATTATTTTTTTAAAAAAGATTTAGTTGTCTTCCACAATGACCAGAATTTATTTTTTAATAAGTTGGTCTGATAAAAATAAGAAGACAGGTTATTTATGATTGGAATTCTATTATTCTATTTCTAACATCTAACTTGAGACTGACATGCACTTTGTTGATGCTGTTTTCTATGTGAAGGGTTTTTGTTAGCGTGTTCGTTTGATATAATTTATTTAACTTTCTATAAATTAATTGGTCCTGAAAAGGACCGTTTTTATGTTTACAATTTTTGTGGCTCTGAAAAGGGCCGTTTATAACAAAAACTATATAATTCTTTCTCTATAAGAGATTGTCGGTTTTGTCTGAGTGAATCTCTTAGGTCCCTAGAGTCTTCTGCGTGAAAGGTCGAGAGAGTAGGATCCAGGAGGTGAGTCTGGTGGTGTGTAACTAGTTGGTGATCCTGGTGGTGTGTAGCTAGCTGGTGATCCTGATGGTGTAGATGTTTGTTTATGTGATGTTAAGTCGCTCTGCGTCTCTCGGTGAACTACGGTAGGTCGGCTCAGCGTTCCTCGGTGAACTCTAGGAACAGGCAGGGTCTGCGTTGCCTTCGTAGAGAAGTCACTCGGAGATTTTGGTAGCGGAGACAGGAGCGGCGGTGGTACCGGATAACTGGGAGACAGCGGTCTCCTAACCCTCGGGTCGTTACCGGCCAGGAGGAAGCTCGGAGGTCTTGTGAGGACCGGCGATGAATTGTCCACCTTAAATAGTTGCCAGATCACTGGAGGGGATGTTGATTCGCCCTGTTGCTTAGTTGCCGTTGGATTACTCGGTGTAACCTCTTGAAACTGTAACGGCTCGCTGGATCTCGCTGAGGAAGATTTCTTCCACCAGGGAATGATCCGTGAACGACGAGAGACAGGAAAAGGATGGATGCTCTTGCAGTATGTTGCAAGAGACGAAATCAAGCCGTTGGCCATGCCTTTATATAGCCGTTCAGAGTTTTTCAGAATACGAGAAGATCTACCGAAATGCGCCTTCTATTAATTTCTTGAGAAATTAATTTTTTCCGAATCTCTTCAAGTAGGTCTTGGAAACAAATGCATCCGCATGAAGTTTGCTTCGTTCGGGTTGTTCGAAATATGTATGTGGTGTCAAATAGACCGCCACATATGCTTTTAATATATTCTAGTGTTTTTTTGTAATTAAACGATGGCATTGAAAAATTATCTTCTAGTTGTAATAAACAACAAATTGTTTTCGGAATGTACAAAGAAGTCAGGTTAATGAACCATTTTTCTTTCAGGTTAGTCAAAGAAGAACAAGATAATTGCACGTCAATCTCAGATGGATCTATATGAACATCGAGCACAACATCTGCTTGGTGATGGAACTGGTCAGAAGGGAAATTACGTTGTGGATGATTATAACGTATACTATAATTGATAGGTTTGATGTCACGAGCAATTTCGTATGTTCGTTTTTTTGAAAGCCACATCATTTTTCCATTCAATCTACGTAATTCGTTTTCGTAATTATCATTTTTTGTTGATGTAAACATCATTTTTTGTTTATGGAAAAAGGATTCAGCAATGTAACTGGGAATGTATGATGAAATTTTCCTCACAAAGTAAAGAGACTGTTTTTTAGAAGAGTTGATAGATCTATAAGCATCGTTAAGTTCTATGTTGATTATCCGTTGAATGTACATTTTTGTCGAATGAGAAAATCTTTTTACAGTTTTATAATGCGAAAGATTGAGTTTATGATTAACAATATAATATAAGTGTTGAGGTATAATGCTTTCGTTTTTGCAAAATTTGAGAAATTGAATGCGAATCGTATTCTTGATAATGTTCTTTTGATGTTTCGATCATGATTTCATGTATGATACCGCGATTTTACCAAAAGTTATATATATGAAAGAGAAAAACGAGATATGTCGTTGACGCATTGTTTCAGCCAGCGTGTTGAACAATAAACTTCTTTCTATTAGTTAATACATACTAACGGCAAGTCATATTTAGAACTTCTTTCTATTCATTGCCACGAGACCTTTCAATCTTGAGACAAATTGATGGATTGATGGATTTGCCACTCCCTTGTCCAGCCATGGAAGAATAAAGACAAATGTATTTATTCGAATTACTGAGGATGGCCCGAATTGGAGCCGAAACGTCTTAATAGATTTATAAGTATTACACATAATAAAATTGTTTCCAATTTCGCACGAATTACCGCAGTCGTGACTCTCATTAGCCCATTAATGTTTATGTTATTTGACATTCTTGAGAGTTATAATTTTTAAGTTTATTAATTTAATTAACCATTAGACTTAAAAATTAATTTTAGTAACGGTTATCTCATTCACACAATGTATTACAAATACAGCCATGTTATACTGAGTCAAATTATCTAATTTAATATAAGTTTGATAATTTGATTCAGTATAACGTGGTTGTATTTGTAATACATTGTGTGAATGTTGGATGAGATGACCGTTACTGAAATTAATTTTTAAGCTAATGGTTAATTAAATTAATGTTTTTGGGGTTTTTTACGATTTATTTAAATACACGGCTGAGGAGGACTTAGTACCTACAGTCGAAACGTTCTTTGAATTACGTGACTCTCATTAGCCCATTAAAGTTTATGTTATTTGACATTCTTGAGAGTTATAATTTTTAAGTTTATTAATTTAATTAACCATTAGACTTAAAAATTAATTTTAGTAACGGTTATCTCATTCACACAATGTATTACAAATACAGCCATGTTATACTGAGTCAAATTATCTAATTTAATATAAGTTTGATAATTTGATTCAGTATAACGTGGTTGTATTTGTAATACATTGTGTGAATGTTGGATGAGATGACCGTTACTGAAATTAATTTTTAAGCTAATGGTTAATTAAATTAATGTTTTTGGGGTTTTTTACGATTTATTTAAATACACGGCTGAGGAGGACTTAGTACCTACAGTCGAAACGTTCTTTGAATTTGTTAAAAAAGAATAAAAGAATAATTAAGTTTATTGTTTACACCTTTTATAGCTCGGTGGTGGAGGATGACGTCACAGGGGATCAGTGGCGCGGGGTGTGCGAAAAATTATGTAGCGGGAAATTACGTCGTGGTCAGCCGCCGTTGGGATGACGTCATGCGGGGTCAGTAGTCGCCAGGCGCGGTCCGCTGGACTGCCGACACCGGCATGGTCCCCACTGCGCGTTATACCTACCATGTATAATTACCATTTTATACTTACCATCTTTTTTCTTCTTATGCATAATGTTGCCCACTGTGTTTATTCAATGTGACTCCTTTTCGCGATTACTTCTTCTCGCATGTAAAATCTTTTTTATTCTACAAAATTAAATATTTATTCTACCGAATTATTTTATTCTACTGGACGCCTAATACGAGCGCAGTGACACTATCGGCACGCGATGCTGCGCACATAATATAATGCCGCGAAGAAGATTAAAAAGGAGGAACGATTAATTGTGGATACTGAGATATTTTATTTTACTTATTTTTCATGTAATGCATTATAAACAAAATTATCTAAAGCTAATACAATTAATTCACACTTAATATTTGAATTCTTATCGTAAATCTTTTACGTAAAGTATTTATCGTTTCAAATTTATTTATAACGCAATTTTGAAGTAAATAAATCATGAAATATTTAAATTTTTCGCTTACACTATTCGTGTATTGACATAGTTCACAATATACGTGCTCAACACATTATTTAAGTTCAAGCATAAAAAGTATAGTCGATGGTTTCATATACAAACACTTATCACATAATGATAATTTTACATTATTCACATCGCGTATTTTGACAAGTTCAATCACAATGTCCTGAATCACTAATGACAATGGGGTAGTCGACTGCATCAATTGCTCGATATCTGCCCGTTTTTCGATGAATACCGTAGCATGAGGAAGGACGATGCAGTTGCCCCAGGTGTCGCCAATGGCAATTTCCATGTGTCCCACAACGATTCCGATCTCCAGAAATTTGTACGCTGTCGGTGTCAACGCAAATATTCTTCTCAAAATGGTAGAAAAGACGCGCTGTAATGAAGAACAAACGAATAAGCAATCTGCAAAGAAAATTATTAAAAATAATATATAAATGAAATACTTACTTGACTCAGTTGAAAGTAAGAATCTACAGCGCTGAAGATTACTACATGTGTGCAAGAAACCGTTTACACCAGACGACATGCGGGTACGCGATCATTGCCATCTATTCGGGCGATACAGAGGCCCCGCGCACTCAAACTGCAATATAAATTATAAGAATTCACGTTGCATAACCGTAGATTTTCATAATTTATCTGGCTATGTGACGCACTTTGTCATCAAGAAAACTGCTACCACGTATGAAGGACGCGTTGATCTACTTCTTTTAACGAAAGAAAAATATATCTCATTTACCAAACAAGTTGGTACCAAAAACAATCAAAAAAATTGTACCAAATTACGGTTTATCGATTCATATAGATTTCTTGCTTCAAGTTTGAGCAAATTGTCATCTTTTATCAGTAAGGATAAACTACGGATACTGCAACGTAAATTTTCCAATTTGTCAAAAATTTTAATCTTTTGACACAAAAAGGTGTTTTTCCGTACGAGTACATTGACTACGTCGAAAAGTTGGAGGAGCTGTATTTACCGCCTCGTCGTTTTACAGTTCATTGACAGACGACACGGTATCTGAGAACGATTACGTACACGCCTTCAACGTGTAACAGTAGTTCTCCATTCGAACACTCGGTGAATATAGCGACCTGTATATGAAAACAGACATTTTTTGTTGGTTGTCGTCTTTGAAAATTTCCGCGACAGTTGCGTCGCGAGTTACGGGCTTGACTCCCGAACTATTACACCTTACCGGGCTTCGCGTGGGACGCCATGTCGAAACATACAAGCGTAAAATTCGACTACTCACAAACTATTTACTCGTATACCAATATTTATCGAGCGCGATATACGCGGTGGTTTGAGCCAGTGTTCAAACAGATACGTGCAAGCCAACGACAAATACATATATGGTTTCGATCCATCGAAACTGTCATCGTACTTGATGTACTATGATGTCAACAATCTGTACGGCTGGGCAATGTGTCAACCATTACAATATGCTGATTTTCGATGGGTCGACGACGTGCAAAATTTTTATTATACAACTATCGCGTTAGATTCCCTGACAGAGTATATTCTCAAGGTGGAGTATCCGCAACATCTTCATGACGCGCTCATCCAGCAAAAGTTACATGTAACGTACCCGTTAGTTGTAATTTCACGCACGCACGCACGCACGCACAATCAACAATATAACTGTAATATAACACACGTTTCATATTACAGTTATATTGTTGAGTGGGAAATTATAACTAACGGGTACGTTAGATGTAACTTCGTATTTGCTAGGCACTGACCGTTTTGTCCGACGCACGAGAAACCACACGGCAAGCGCGAGGACAAACTCCTCGCAACATTATGCGATAAGCAGCGTTACATTATTAACCAAATTGCACGTCAAAATTGCACGAGGTGTACACGATTATCGCAATCTGCAGCAGTGTACTCGTCACTCCATATCGTAAAGATACATCGTATACTGTAATTTGCGCAATCTCCATGGCTTCGCGAGTATATTGAGCTCAACACAAAATTTAGAACATTGGCAAAAAACGATTTTGAAAAAAATATATACAAACTAATGAATAACGCGGTATTTGGCAAAACCGTGGAAAACGTGTGCGATCGCGTCAACATGCGTCTTATGACGCAATGGGAAGGAAGATACGGTGCGGAGGCAATGATCGCCAAACCAAACTTCCACAGTCGAAGCGTCTTATCAGAGAATTGCAATAGAACTGTGTAAGCTCGAGGTGAAGTTCGACAAACCAATATACGTAGGTATGTGCATCCTCGACATATCCAAGACGTGTTTGTCGAATTTCACTACGAGTACATGACATCACTGTTTGACGAAAAATGCAAATTACGTACACTGACACAGACAATCTCATATATCATATAGAATGTGATAATGTCTACAGTATCATGAAACGTGATATAAATAGATTTGATACAAGCGATTACTCAGTCAACAACACATACAATATTCCGCTCGCAAATAAAAAAGTTCCTGGCCTGACGAAAGATGAAAACAACTGTGCGATCATGAACGAAATCGTAGGGCTTAAAGCGAAAATGTACGCTTTGTCTGTAAAAAGAAAAAAAGATACGAAGAAAAGTGTCAAAAGCAATATTGTAGCGAGGTCTGTACCGTTTGAGGATTACACGCGGTGTTTGAACGACGTAATTGAAATGACGCGCAAGCAGTCGTGCATAAGATCCAAATTGCATGAAGTATACACGACATCGGGAACAAAAATCGCTCTAAGTCAATCAGGATTAGCGATGCAATGCAATTCGTATTCATAGAATACGGCAATAGGCTCTCCGCGAGAATTTTCCAATAGATACGTGACACGTTAGTTTGCTGCACTTTGATGATTTTAAACACCTCTGTGGTCCAATTCGACATGTAACCTTTTTCAAAGACTGTCTTGAATTTTCTCATGTGTACTGAGTCACCCACTTTGTATCGTGCGGGTGCAGCAATCTTTAAGCGATTGTAAACCATGGTTAAGAGCCTGTCGGCGATCGCGGGAGTAACATGGACGGAACGCATACTGATAGTTCAATGCTTGCGCGTATTATACTCTTGACACGAGGTGCGGTAGTATGTCGATCCATCTATAGTTTCCGTTGTGCGTAAACTGTTTCCACATGTCGTTCTTCAACGTACGATTGAACCGTTCGACGACCGACGCCTTCATTACGATATACGTAGAATAATGGTTGATGTTGTGCTTCTTCAAGAGTTTCTGTACATCCGAGTTGTAAAATTCCTTTCCTTTGTCAGTCTGCAAATTTTTCGGGCATCTTCCATCATATCGAATTAACATATCTTTGCGATCGTCGTCATCATCTCGTTCCCGCTCTTAGCTTTGAGCGGCACGTCGACAACGATGAGAATGTAGTTGCAACCTCTTGAATCGCGTATAAGGATGCATCTTAACCATATCCGCCTGCCACAGGTCATTGTATCCGTGTACTATGACATGTCTTCATAGAAAATTTCTTCTCGCCGGTATTTCAATTGAACGACATACGAGGGTCATCTGAAAAGTTTTGAGCCTAACATAGAAACAAGTAATTTTTCGGTCAAATTCAATTTTATTTTTCCACATAGTCTCCTTTTAAGTCAATACATTTTTTCCAGCGATGCTCCCACCCCTTTAATCCATTC
>NW_017298928.1:118454-118754 GCF_001594075.2 Trachymyrmex cornetzi
CCTACTCGTTCCATAAAAATTTCTGTCCTCCGAGCCAAACTTTGAGCCAAGGAAATAGAAAAAAGTCGCTGGGGGCCAGATCTGGTGAATACGGTGGATGGATCAATTAATTCGAACCGCAATTCGTGAATTTTTGCCATAGCGACCGCCGAAGCGTGAGACGGTGCGTTATCTTGATGGAACAGCACAGTAGGTTAATGGGGGGGATTCAAAGCCATGCAACGAGAGGGGGTGAGGGGCGGGAGGTACCCACGACGAGGGGGGATGACGTCACAGGGGAGGGGAGGGGATGACGTCACA
>NW_017298928.1:119760-128478 GCF_001594075.2 Trachymyrmex cornetzi
CGGTCTCTACCGCCGCCTCCGGACGCGGTGCCCACTGTGCGCTATACTTACTATTTATACTTACCGTCTCTTTTCCTATTATGCGTAATCTTCCCCGTTGCGTTTATTCTATGCAACTTCTTGTCATGAATGCTGTTCACGCAAAATGATTCTACGATTTGAGTTTCGTAATTAATCAATTTAATAGCGAGCGAATCGAACTCTTAGTAAGAGACGATACCGTCGAGCGCGATGGCGCACTCGCGCGTAACGTGATACCGTAGAGATAAGGAATGGAAGGAAGGAACAATTGCAAACTTTGGAATATACAATTTATATGCATTCATTCTTTATGTAAGGCATTATATACAATATTATCTACAGCGTACACTATCAATTCACATTCAATATATGAATTTTTATCGTAAATCTTAAGCAAGATGCTTATCGCATCACATTTGTTTTTTATACAGTTTTGGCGTAAATAAGTCGCGAAATATTTAAACTTTTCACTCACACTGTTTGTATATTGGCATAGTTCACAATATACGTGTTCTACACATTGCTCGAGTTCGAGCATGAAAAGTATAGTTGACGGTTTCATGTATGAACACTTCTTACACAAAGATAACTTCACGTTGTCCACATCATGTATTTTGACAAGTTCTATTTGAAGCCCCTGAATCACTAATGATGATGATGGAGTAGGCGATTGCATCAATTGCTCGATATTCGCCCGTTTTTTGACAAATGTCGTCCACATAACTTGAGGCAGGACGATGCGGTTGCCTCGGGTGTCGACTCGGGTGTCGCCAATGGTAATTTCCACGTAGGAAATAGGTCCCACAGCGATCCCAATCTCTAGAAACTTGTACGCTGTCGGTGTCAATGCGAATATTTTTCTCAAAATTGTACGAGAAGACGCGCTGTAATGAAGAAGAACAAACGAATGAGTAATCTATAGAGAAAAATTTTTCACAAATACAATCGAAATACTTACTTGCGCGGTTCATGTTGAACGTAAGAATCCATAGCACTGGAGATCACTGCAAAACGAATCTGTCGGGACGACTAATCGTTATACCATTCTTTATTTAAATCTTATCCCCTTCAACAATTTTTTGTAACAAAAAGATTTTTTAGACACATCTGGTGATGACATCAATGTAATCTAATACTGCAAATTGCAGCGTCTGCAAATTTGCAAGTTCCAATGCAACTTTGTCAGCGTAATGCAAGAATTTTTTTCAAGGGCATTCAACATGTTGCAATATGTTTCGCGATGACATCATTTTAACACGTGCAAAATGCACCCCTTACAATAAAAGATTTTAGACGTATCCGGTGATGACATCAATGTAATCTAATACAGCGAAAAATACTACATTTGCAAATATATAACTGCTTTGTCAGCGTAATATAAGAAATTTTTTCAAGGATATTCAACATGTTACGACATGTTTTGCGGTAACATCATCAATTTAACACGTGAGTAGCAAAGCAAGGTATGTTCTCGCTCATGGAGTACCCCGCGGGGTAAGGGGCCGGGGGGAAAACTAGGCGAGAGGGGTACTGTGGTGCGGGGGGGCAGCCAATGAGCGAGCACGTAATATAAGAAATTTTTTTCAAGGACATTCAACATGTTACAACATGTTTTGCGGTGACATTATCATCAATGTAATTTGATACAACACCTGCAAAAAAATGCAACATTTGCAATTTCATCAAAGTATAGTTGCTTTGTTAGCGTAATTTAATATTTTTTTCAAGAACACTCTGATATCGTTAATAAAAAATAGCACGCATAATGATATAAAAATGAGAAGATTTAGACACATCGCGTCATTAGTCAATCTAACAGCACAAGTGACAACATGGAGCATGATTTGAATGAGCAAGCTACTCAGCTTAATACATGTGAAGAGTATGTCGCGTGGGAACAATGTTGCAATGAATTTATAGAATCTCTGGAGGAGCAGAGCCGTATCAAACGCCCGCGATTATCGATCGGTAATAGACAATCAGTGATCGTATGTATCGTGCGGTTTGAAAGCTTGAAGGATTCGGTGCGTGAACGATTCGTGCATGTTGGCGCAGGATATGGACTTCGATGGCGCGAGATCGAAACGGCATTCGAAAGCCGTATTCTGACGGCCGCGGTAATAAACACCAATCACATCGAGCCTCGGCGATTTCTCGAAGACGCGAGTGAAATTGTGCTCGAGCGTGTACAGTGTATCATGCAGAGATATGGTTCTATAAAAATAAACACTATTTTTAATGGTGAGTTCGTGGATGGTGACAAACGCGCGAATAAGAGCATCGCCACCCGAAACATTGAAGTCTTTCGATGTACCGATTTGCGCGAGTGGTACGTGACGCGCGTCGTGGAGCCTATCCTAGCATCATTGGAAGGGTTCCAGGAACGCGACAGCGGATAGGCACTGTCGCGTATACTAAATTTGGCGGTGAACGCGAATAAACTAAATCCTCTGCGCGCGGGATGTCACATCAAACTCCCGCGAGAAATTATGTTAAAAAGAGCGGTTATCAACGTGCAATCCACAGACAATGCGTGTTTCGCGTGGTCGATGGTTGCCGCTCTGCATCCCGTTGATAGTCATACATATCGAACATCATCGTCAATGTTCTCATGGCAAATTTCACGCGCGACGACTGGGAAAATTTTACCAGCGCCTCGCATTGTCACGTGTGCGAGAAACTGTTCATGAAAGACGATATGCGGGTACGCGATCATTGCCACTTAACCAGGCGATACAGAGGCCCCGCGCACTCAAATTGCAATCTAAATTATAAGGATTCGCATTGCATACCCGTAGTTTTCCATAACTCATCAGGCTACGACGTTCATTTTATGGGGTGAGCCCGATTGATCACGGCTCGATTGGACACCAATCACAGCGACCGGTGCTTAGGAGCTTTGTAGTCTCAAGCGCTGTGAGTGGCTCGTGTCCAACTGGGTGCTACCCTCATTTTATTATCAAGGAAATTGCAACCACATATGAAGGACACGTAGATCTGCTTCCGATAACTAAAGAAAAATATATATCTTTTACTAAACATGTTGATAGTACAAAAATTGATCAAAAAAATTGTGTGCAATTACGTTTCATAGATTCATATAGATTTCTCGCTTCTAGTTTGGACAAATTGTCATCTTTTCTCAACAATGATAAGCTGTGGGTATTGCGACGCGAATTTTCCAATTCATCAGAAGAAAATTTTAATCTTTTGACTCGAAAGGGCGTTTTTCCGTACGAGTACATTGACTGCAGCGAAAAATTGAATGAATTATGCTTGCCGCCTCGCAAGTCATTTTACAGCTCATTGACTGACAGCACGGTATCTGAGAGTTATTACGCGCGCGCCGTCAACGTGTGGCTGCGGTTCTCCGTCCAAACGCTCGGCGAATACAGCGACCTGTATCTAAAAACAGATGTATTTTTGTTGGCCGACGTCTTCGAAAATTTCCGCGCCAACTGCATCGCGAGTTACGGGTTCGACCCCGCATACTGGTGTAAAATTTGACCTGCTGACAGACATCGACATGGTCATGTTTGTCGAGCGCGGTATACGCGGTGATCTGAGCCAGTGTACAAACAGGTACGCGCGAGCCAACAACAAATACATGCCGTCGTATGACCCATCGAAACCGTCATCGTACTTGATGTACTATGACGTCAACAACCTGTATGGCTGGGCAATGTGTCAACCATTGCCCTACGCCGATTTTCGATGAGTCGACAATGTGCACAAATTCGATTTTACGACCATCGCGTTAGATTCGTCAACAGGCTATATTCTCGAGGTGGATTTGGAGTATCCGCAACATCTTCATGACCTACCGTTCGGTCCTACGTGCGAAAAACCACCAAGCAAGCGCGATGATAAGCTCCTCGTAACATTACGCGATAAGCAACGTTACGTCATACATTATCGTAACCTGCAGCAGTGTACTCGTCACGGCCTTCGTATCGCAAAGGTTCACCGTATACTGCAATTCGCGCAATCACCATGGCTTCGCGATTATATAGAACTAAACACAAAATTTAGAACAATGGCCAAAAATAATTTTGAAAAAAATTTATACAAACTTATGAATAACGCGATATTTGGCAAAACCATGGAGAATGTGCGCGATCGCATTGATGTAAAATTACTGACAAAATGGGAAGGTAGATACAGTGCAGAGGCAATGATCTCGAAACCAAATTTCCATAGTTGAAGCGTCTTTTCGGAGAATCTAATCGCGATAGAACTGCGTAAGCTCGAGATGAAGTTCGACAAACCGATATACGTGGGCATGTGCATCCTCGATATATCGAAAACATGTTTGTACGAATTTTACCACGAGTACATGGCACCGGTGTTTCGCGGAAAATGCAAAATTATGTATGCAATAATCGACACAGATAGCCTCATATATCACATAGAATGTGATGATGTGTACGACATCATGAAACGTGATATAAATAGATTTGACACGAGTGATTACACGATTGACAACGCGTACGGTATTCCGCTCGTAAATAAAAAAATTCCAGGCCTTATGAAAGATGAGAACAACGGTGCAATCATGATCGAATTTATTGGACTTAGAGCGAAAATGTATGCCTTGCGTGTAGAAGGAAAAAAGGATACAAAAAAGGCTAAGGGCGTCAAGAGAAACATTATAGCAAGATCTATAACGTTCGAGGATTACAAGCAGTGCTTGAACGATGCAATTGAAATGATGCGTAGGCAGTCGTGCATAAGATCGAAATTGCACGAGGTGTACACCATATCGGAAACAAAAATCGCTCTAAGTCCTCACGATGATAAGCGGTATATCGTACCAGGTTCCACCGACACGCTGCCATGGGGACATTACCGAAGTAAATAAAACACATTTGTCTTGTATAATATATGTTTAATATGTATATAACATGTATGATATGTATAATATAATATGTATATGTAAATATAATACGCGTATATGATATTTATAATATGCATAATAATATTTATATCTTGTATAATAAATATGTTTTACAACACATTGTCTTTATGTATCCACGAATTGTGCGAATTGTCAAATCCCAACCATTTCACGTAAACCTCGTTCCCCCTCTTGCGCAACACCTTTTCAACGAGATGCACATCGGCGTTAACGACGCTATGCAATTCGTATTCGTAGAATCCTATAGGGATAGACTCCCCGCGAGAATCTTCCAGTAGATACGTCACTGGATTTTGCTGCACTTTGATAATTTTAAATACCTCCGTGGTCCAATTCGGTGTGTAACCTTTATCAAAGACTGTCATGAATTTGCTTACGCGTACCGAATCACCCACTTTGTATCGCGCGGGTGCGGCAATCTTTACGCAATTGTAAACCGTGGTTAAGAGCTTGTCGGCGATCACGGGGGTAACGTCGACGGGACGCATATCGATAGTTCGATGCTTGCGCGCGTTGTAATTTGATACGAGACGTGGCAGGATATCAATCCATTTATAATTTCCGTTGTGCGTAAATTGTTTCCACATGTCGTTCTTCAATGTACGGTTGAACCGTTTGATGACCGACGCCTTCATTATGGAATACGTAGAATAATGGTTGATGTTGTGTTTCTTCAAGAGTTTCTGCACGTCCGAGTTGTAAAATTCCTTCCCTCTGTCAGTCTGCAAATTTTTTGGACATCTTTTATCGTCTCGAATTATCTTTGCGATCGCATTCGTCACATCGTTTCCACTCTTGGCTTTAAGCGGCACGGTCCATGCGTGCTTACTCAGCACCAGTGTTCCGAGATGGATTGGGAAACTCGCGCATGCGCAGCGGCCGTGCATGCACACTTGCGTGAAAGCAGTAGCGTTACTAACGTCCGTAGTGTCGCAGTGTACGCATGTAAGCATGTAGGCGCGAAGGTTTTGGCGGGCTGCGAAGAAAAGGTTAGATGTAAGTAAGGTAAGTAATTAAGTATGAACATTATTTAATTGTATTAAACCCGATCTATAATTGCGTTCACATAGTTCCAACTTATTAGAATTATAAGAATTGATCAATCATAGTCAGATATTCTTCTCGTATTCAACTGTGATTGAAAAATCTTAAAACATTATTTTATTTTTTGTGTTGCTGAAGAAAAATAAAAATCCGCAGAAATTATTTTAAATTCACTGAATGATATATCAATAAAAGCTTATCTCTTATTTTTAAAATATTCATTAAATTTTTTAAATAAACTATATTTACGCAATTATAAATCGGACTTTATGGAGTCACAAGGAGCTATTAAGAAAATTAGAGTTAGAGAATTTCAAGAATCATGGCTTGACGAAGATTATTTTGAAGGATGGTTAGCTCCCCATCCAACAGAGAATAAAGTATTTTACAATTTGTGCAATAAAACCATCAGATGCACTAAAACCGATTTAATAAAGCATTCACAAACGGTCAGACATATTCATAATGTAATTTCCCAAGATAAAGATAAAATAGATAACAGATCCAGTACCACGCATGAAGATAATGTTAAACGGGCAGAAATTAAATTAGCAGCATTTTTTGCAGAACATAATGTAGCTTTTAGTACTGCGGATCACTTAATTCCATATTTTTAAGATATCTTCATAGATTCTAAAATTGCGAAAGATGTCACATTAGCTCAAGATAAATGTAAAAAAATCATAACACGTGTAATAGGTAAATATAAAGTGCACAAACTTGTTCAATATTTGCAAACATGTAAATTTTCAATTTTAATCAATGAAAGTACCGATATTTCTAATATAAAAATGATGTGTATTCTCGTTCGATTTGTATCACCGGTTGATAAATTAGTAACAACACAATTATTGGATTTAATATCTGTAGAAGATAGTTCCGTGAAAAATATTTGAAGTTTTTAAAAATCTTCTCCAGGAAAAAAGAAATTCCTATTAATAATATAGTTGGAATGGCAAGCGATAACGTTGCTGTAATGATCGGATGTAATAATTCCTTCATGACGCGATTAAAATTAGAAGTACCGGGTCTTGTAACATTAAATTGCATTTGTCATTCAGCCGCGCTTGTAGCTAGTAAAGCTTGTGAACAATTACCGCAATCGTGTGAAAATTTAATTCGTAATGTAACTACTTATATTTCGGGCAGTGCAAAAAGATGCGCAATTTTAGATGAGTTTCAAGAATTTTTTAATGTAGAAAGAAATAAGATTTTAAAATTATCTAATACTAGATGGCTCGTATTGCAAAAATGTATTGTTCGATTTTTAGATAATTGAAAAATCTTAAAACATTATTTTATTTTTTGTGTTGCTGAAGAAAAATAAAAATCCGCAGAAATTATTTTAAATTCACTGAATGATATATCAATAAAAGCTTATCTCTTATTTTTAAAATATTCATTAAATTTTTTAAATAATTTTAATGCCCTTTTCCAATCGCGTAAGGTATTAATTCATACAGTACATGAGCGAAGCCAACAACTTATTTATGAAATTGGACAAAATTTTATGACTCCGGAAACTTTAAAAAATAATGAAATTTTGAACATTAACGATGAAAATAATATTTTAAATGTCAACGATATATATGTAGGACCGGATTGTGAATGTCTCTTTTAACGACATTGTCTGTAGAACACGCGCACGAAGTTTATTTAAAATGTTTAGAATTTTACAAAACAATAATTCGCGAAATGTTAAAACGATTACCATACAATGATGAAATTTTTAAGCAACTAAGAAATATTGATATAACAAAATTAGCCAACGAATGGAGGATTTTGCCTTCCTTTTTTAACGACGTAATTTCCCAAGATAAAGATAAAATAGATAACAGATCCAGTACCACGCATGAAGATAATGTTAAACGGGCAGAAATTAAATTAGCAGCATTTTTTGCAGAACATAATGTAGCTTTTAGTACTGCGGATCACTTAATTCCATATTTTTAAGATATCTTCATAGATTCTAAAATTGCGAAAGATGTCACATTAGCTCAAGATAAATGTAAAAAAATCATAACACGTGTAATAGGTAAATATAAAGTGCACAAACTTGTTCAATATTTGCAAACATGTAAATTTTCAATTTTAATCAATGAAAGTACCGATATTTCTAATATAAAAATGATGTGTATTCTCGTTCGATTTGTATCACCGGTTGATAAATTAGTAACAACACAATTATTGGATTTAATATCTGTAGAAGATAGTTCCGTGAAAAATATTTGAAGTTTTTAAAAATCTTCTCCAGGAAAAAAGAAATTCCTATTAATAATATAGTTGGAATGATACCATCTTATAAGACAGAAAATAAGTAAATTTACAGAACTTATTTATTAGATATTCTATTGATGAAAGGAATTGTGAACCTTCTGATTTTTTAACCTTGTTAGTAGAAGTCTTATAATTACAATTGGATTTTATAAAATTAGAAGTACCGGGTCTTGTAACATTAAATTGCATTTGTTATTCAGTTGCGCTTGTAGCTAGTAAAGCTTGTGAACAATTACCGCAATCGTGTGAAAATTTAATTCGTAATGTAACTACTTATATTTCGGACAGTGCAAAAAGATGCGCAATTTTAGATGAGTTTCAAGAATTTTTAACTTAATTTTGACACTTAATTTTGGATTCTACTTTGCTTTCGATGATCAAATATATAAACAGACCATTGGTACTCCGATGGGTTCGCCATTATCACCTATTATTGCTGACAGTCATGCAACAAGATT
>NW_017298928.1:130223-131336 GCF_001594075.2 Trachymyrmex cornetzi
TAGGGTAAGGTTGCCGAAATCGCACCATTTTTCATATAATGGCTTATAACTCGGAAAGTAAGAAGGATATTCTCAATTTTTTTGCGGCGTAATAAACTGCAAGCTTTTCCCTTTCATATGTAATTTTTTCAGATTTTTTTTCTATTATTATAATATTTTAAATGAAGATTTTTTACATACTTGTAAATAGTGCGATTTTGGAAATACGTTGCCTAAATCGCACCATAGGTTGTTGAAATCGCACTTCTATTACAATATACATTTATAATATATATTTTTACATAATAAAAAAAGAAATAAAGTGTAAAAAATATAAGTAAAATATATGTAGAAATTATCTGTGAACCTCACTCACCTGAAAGAAATGATTTCAAAGATCTTTGGTCCGCCAAACGTACATGCTTATTGTAGAGGTTATGGTTATGTCGCACCGACATGCATTGTGGTTATGTGTACGTCCCGTGTTGCCATATGCACGGTGCGATTTAGGCCACTACATTGTGGTGCGATTTAGGAAACAGTAGCATTTTGTAAAACTTTATTTATTTAATTTACAAACAAGATTGTTAAAAAAATTTTAATTCAATTAATCTAATTCTAATAGTGTTCCAAACACGACAAATTGTAGAAAAGTAGATTATTTAACTTACGTTTTTTATATTTCTGCTATGAAATATGTTGAAAAACAGCAACGCTATCACGATTTTCTTATTTACATAAATAACGAGGCTCCTACTGCATTTCATGTCACAAATGTAACGCAGCAGCGTTGAAATACCTTGTAGTTTGTAAATAATCCGTAAGAAAGTGTGTGAATAAAATAACTGATTTTTTAGGCGAGGTAGTGCGATCTAGGAGCCGGTGCGATATCGGCAACCTTACCCTATGTAGTTATAATTTGCATAAATGCAAATTATTGAATAATAGCACATTTTTGAATAATAGCAAAAAAGTAACGATTTTTCCGTTACTTTAAGTGACAATAACGCTTTATTTTTAGAATCGGTAACGAGTAAACAGTAACGAATTACTTTTTACCGCAAATAACAATAACTGTTACGCGTTACTAAAAAACGGTAACTTTAACAACCCTGCAAAAAAACCCACCTTTTC
>NW_017298928.1:131390-133200 GCF_001594075.2 Trachymyrmex cornetzi
AAAGAAGGGTATCATCGAAAGAGTTTTTATTTCTCACATTCAGAATTTTACAAAAGAAATTTAAATTTTTTGATTAAAATTGTATTAGAAAATGACTATATCCGCTGAAATTTATTTTTCAAACATTGTCTGATAGGATACAAAAATTAATTGAAAAATCCAATTATAATTATAAGATTTCTACTAAAGATTTCAAGACTAAAAAAGAACAAATCAGATGATTTACAATTCCTTCCATCAATGGAATATCTAATATGTTCTGCAAATTTATTAATGGTCTGTCTTATAAGGTCGTCGTTCATTATAGTATCAATAAAAAATTTATTACAATACACAAAGAACCTTTGCAAAGATTTTCCAAAAGGAATGTGATTTACGAGATCGAATGCGATCGTTATTGCGATTCCTATATAGGCCAAAAAAACTAAAAACGAGATTAGCAGAACATCGTAACCATATATATAGATTTACATCCACTCGTTCAGTTATCACAGAGCATAGGGTGTATTGCAGTTATGACTTCGACTGGGATAATGTGAGAATTCTGGATACTGAGAGAAATTGTAATAAACGAACAATGTCGGAGATACTCTACATAAATCGCCAATCAAATGGTCTCAACATTCAAACTGACACTAAGGCATTAAATTATGGTTACATAGAAATTCTTAACAAGTTATAATATGTTTATTTTTATAATTGACCGATAGGCTTCTTTATGTTATGATGCCATATCTCTTTTTGTTTTAACGGTTACTATGTGACCAACATCGGAACAAACATGACAGTCTTTTTTGGATCTTAAATTATTTTTAATCGCACATTGATAATCGTGAATCTTAAATTTGTTTAATGGATTGACGATGTTTGGATTCGCGTGTGATCATATTGGAGATGGGGTCAGTTTTTGCCAATATTTTTAAATAATATAAAATTAATCTCTGTCTGTCTAAAAAATCTTCATACAAATTATATCTTGAGATCTACCATTTACTCCACTCAGCTTTGCAACTGGTTGGCACAACATCAGACTATGTTGAGGATGGTTATTTCTCATCGCATTTCTACTGCGACTGCATAATTGGAGGGAACTACGATTTTGTGATATACAGGTCGACATAGTATTTAGCACGATTAGCGGTAATTATTACTGAGGCTGGCTCAAAACGTAAGCCGAAACGTACAAATCTAATTTATTATTCACAATTAATTTTTACGCAAGATAGCACCTAGTGCAGTCTCCTAACACTCAGTTAAATTTCGCTGTTATATTTTATTGTAATAATTAAAGAAGTCTATAATTTTGTATATTTTACTGTTTGAATTGTTTATTCGGCAATAGATTTTAGACATTATTTAAAACAGAATAATCTACTAAAGCATCGAATGGATGAAAAGATTTGAGAAGAATTACATCGTCTGCATAAATGAAGAGATTGCAGGACAGAGAGAAACATTAGACAAATCAGAGACAAAAATATTAAAAGTAAAACTACGAGAATGGAACCCTAGAATATTCCAGATAGAATGGCACGTGGAGAGGAGGAATGCGGAAAAGAATTGTATATGAGGACTTGCTGCATGCGATTTGTAAGGAACAGCAGTTTATCGAGAGGGCCGAATAAGATAGACTGCATAGCTTGAGTTTGACTGAAATTAGGTCATGGTTGAAGGTATGGAAAGCCTTTTATAAATATTTTTCATAAATTTCTATTTGCCTATAATTGTGAATTTAAGACTCCTTTAATGCTCTCATTTAAAAATACTATTAAACAAATGACAAGTAATATTAAAAGATCAAGTATTAGCA
>NW_017298928.1:133265-133672 GCF_001594075.2 Trachymyrmex cornetzi
TTATTTAACTTTCCCTCAAAACGTTATACAAAACATTATCACAAAATTGCGTTACCTTGCTCAATTTAAGTGTTATCATAAAAAATTAAAGAATTAACCGTATAAAATGAAAAAATTTAATTTAAATAGAAAAATTTTTCATGTAAAAACACTTGACGCTGCTTATAGTAATAATAACATGGCAGTATATAGTAGTAATAATAACATGGCAGTATATAGTAGTAAAGCATGAATGCAAATAAGAAGGATAAGAATATAATACTTAGAAAAATAATATAAATAAGAAGCACATTAATAAAAAAAGTCAAAATCATATTAAGAAATATGAATATTTCGAAAAATAAAAAAAATAAAAACCATCCCCAATGAGAGTTAAAATATCTAGCATGTGTATATATGATTGAGTT
>NW_017298928.1:137225-139906 GCF_001594075.2 Trachymyrmex cornetzi
AGATACCCATTTCCCCAATAGCGAACACCTAGACACTCACTTCCTCGATGGCGTCACCTAGACACCCATTTCTTCGACCTAGACATCCACTTCCTCGACGACAAACATCCAGACACTTAATTCCTCGACGGCGAACACCTAGACGCTTATTCCTGAATATCTATACACCCTCTTACTGGACACGGTAAATACCTAGATAGATCTTCATCAACGACAATCTCGATATTTCATTTTAATTATAATTATTATTTTATTTTAATTCAATTATTAATTTTAATTTCAATTAATTAATTTTAATTAATTTATAACACGTTACATCGTGTATGTGACAATGTTGCCATCGCTGATTATCACAGCCGTCATGTGTGGTTGATAATCACGTTCGAATGTGCAATGCTGTCATCGCTAGTTTAAGTCAAGAGCCCTCTAGTGTCGAAAAAATGAGACGTACATTTTTCCTGGTCGACAATAATAATAATAATAATAATAACGACGACGTATCTTCAGTGAAAAAGTAGCAGTTCGGCACTTTGCGTCGCGATATCTCCGCTCGTAGGGTACGTAGAAAAATGAAAGCACTTTTATCATACAATTCGTGTGGTGGCTATCGATTGAGCATACATAGAACGCGATCGGTTCAGCCGTTATATGAAATCTGACGATCTCGATCTGCCGGAACTCTTCGGTTCGCGTAAAGGAGGCACGGCAGTGTCGCTACGCTTTGGCTTAGCGCCGAGACACTACCAGTGTCTCCAGATTTTATGTGGAAAAAAATATTCGAGTCTGTAAATTTAAATAATAATAAAATTTTTCCAAATTTAGAATTAGTTTGCGCAGTTCTTTCTTTTCCACATTCGAATGCGGAGGCCGAACGAATATTTTCAATAGTTCCTGACGTTAAAAATAAAAAACGGAATCGAATATTAAATGAAACTATTTTCGCGATATGTGTAATGCGATCGAGTTTTCAGGCCAAAGGCAATAATTGCATCAATTTTGAAGTACTTCCGGATCATTTGAAATTGCATAATTCGCAAAATTTATATGGAGATGGTGCATCTGATGATTTTTAGCGTGTAAGAGACTTTTATTTTACTGTTGAAAAATTATTTTTTCCAGAAGTGTAATTTAAAAAATCAATAAAAAAGGAAATTGAAGGTAAAGATTCACTCTTTCGACTGCTATAAACCGCATTTTCGTGTAATTTTTACCTCACGCCATAGATCTTTGTAAATTTTGTAAAAAATTTTTAGATTTGACGAATATCCATTTGTGTCCGTATAACTCCATAAAATATTAGTCATATTGAAATTTCAATCATAGATTTCGAAAGTAGAGATTTCAACCTTTAAAATTCTTTTTCAATTTTTTGTCTGTGATGATTTTTCATTGAATTATGGTGTTCTGAATATTGCCCAATTTTTAGCGTGTTTGAAAGTGTTCCCTAGATTTTGTTGAGTAGTGTATATTAAAGTATTATTATTTATAATATTCATATGAAATTAAACATTTATTTCAATGTTCTTGTTAAATCTTTGTACACGAATACTGGTAAGGTTTTTGGCAGTTTTTCTTATCCATTGCAACAAATGTTGGTATTGTTCGAATTGTCTGCCAAATAAAAGATTTGTTTTGTTTAAAAGTATATCGTGTCAAAGTTATTTTAACATCCCTCTTATTTTATATATATGTATATTTTTTTTTCCTTTATTCCTTTTTAATATTATATTTCCATATAAGTTATTAAATTCTTATTTATAATACAATGTATGCATAAATACAGTGTACGCATGCATACATTGTATTCATATGTCTATATATATTTTATTTTATATACTTTATACTTCTAATTGACTTTTATTAAAAATTTTTAAGTTTATTTAAGATAATTTCAAAAGGGTACCTATTAATACCTTTGTTTGATGAAAGTTTATACGTTACTGATGTTCAATCCACTGCGCATGCACGAGTTTCCTGACCCATCTCGGAACACTGCTCAGCACGTTGATAACGGTGAGAATGTAGTGGTAACCTCTGTTGAATCGTATATGGACGCATCTCGACCACATCCGCCTGCCACAGGTCGTCGTATCCGTGTACTATGACGTACGTTCGCGGAAAATTTCTTTTCGTCGGAGCGTGCAATTCATTAACCAGCTGTCGTCTCTCAGACATTATGAATAATTATTCGGCACGATGCACTTCTCGAATTGTCTTTTCAAATTCTTTTAGCAAAACCTGCACATTATTTTGTAAGGCTGCAATCTTCCTTTCGATTTCGTTCAGACGATCTTTCAAATCTTGAACACTCTGCTGCACGTATCGCTTGTTTGCTGCGTCAGCATCATCTATCAGTAGCGCTACTCGTCGAATTTTGCGCGACTTTGTGTCAAATTCGGCTGCGACTAGGCAAAGAGCGTTATCGTGCACGTAATTTCTGAGCAATCCACACCACTGATAGTGCGATTCGCTTCCTCCTCGAAGCGATAGCCCAAACTTGTTGATCGGCATTGCGATGTCGGCTGAATGATGTGTGTAGAACGAGGTTAATTTATAATCAGACCGGCTTCGCGAAGCTCTTCGATAATCGACAAAATCTCGTTGTCGTGACCATTGTGACCAGGCCTGGCGCGAGGCCTCGAGCAATCGCAGACGATCTACAATTTCGTTGGGATCGTCCC